>NW_015150553.1:749006-761884 GCF_000732505.1 Cyprinodon variegatus | reverse complement strand
ATTTCTGGTTCTTTTAATCTCATTCTTTTCCATCTTATAAAAAACGCTAAAGCTATTGATACCGGTATATATTATAGTAAATTATTTAGCTCTTTATATACATTTTAGCTACTATTACGAGCCACTGGAGAGGGTACAAAGAGCCATATGTGGCTCTGGAGCCGCAGGTTGCAGACCCCTGGTGTAGACCATAAAAGGGTCATAGAAAAATACTTCCGAATGTAAAAATCCCTAAATCACCTTTTTTTGTCTGGATGGCCTATCCCAATTTTTTTTTTTTTTTTTTCTTAAGGTTATAATTAGTAATTTATCTGTAACACTTTTTGCTACGAATCTCGAATTTCAGCACTTTATTTTAATTACTGGGCAAAATTATCTTTTTGAGGATGTTTAACGGTAAATGGTCAATACTAATGTAGTGCTTTATCAAGTCCAAGTCCTTCACACAACGTTCAGGTTATTTTCACGCTGATTGTGTCAAGCCACACAGTACTTACAGCTTGATCTATGTTTATTTTCCTGTATTGGTGTAATCATTATTACTTCTGAGAGTTTGTGTTTGCCTGTGTACAGGATAACTTGAAATGTCATGGGCTGATTTTAATGAAAATTTTATCAGAGCTGTCCCTCATACTAAGGAACAATCCATTAAATGTTAGTGATGATCCAGATCATAATCTGGAGACAGGAATCATTTTAAGATTCTCTAACATTGTGAAATAGGGATATTTGGTGGAATAAGTAGTTCCCCATTAAACCAGAAGGTGGCAGCAGTGACTATTGACAGCCTCAGCATTGGAGTAAGAAATTCCAGAGGTATTTTACTAAAAACAAAACAAAAAGTTAAAACTTTTGAACGGATTTTAAGGAAAAACATTTTACTAAAGGTGTGCCTCATGCCAAGGAATGCTTAGTTTAAATTTATAAGTTACAATTTGGGGCAAAATCTGCTGCTTGGCGAAGGTCTGCACACTTCAAATGCTTTCCTAGTTATGTTGGTTATTTGGAGCTGCGCTAACAACATTTTTATTGGATGGAAATTGTCGATTTTATACAAACCTTGTTAGAAAATCATTACTTAGTTCATTTGCTATTCCTAGATCAACTTCATCACCTTTCTAACACTAACATTTATTAGATACATTAAACATAACACGTAAAATAAAGTAAACGCATCTTCATGAAAAAACATTTAATTCAAATAAATTTAATGTTGTTTACTCAAAGGAAATAAAAACGGTAATACAAATATTAAATGAAACACTAGGCAAACCAACTCTTGTAATTTTATTTACAGATACATACATATAAATATAAAAAACCCTGCATAAAACAAGTTATGATTTCATTATTAATTCATGTGTTCTGTTTAAAGTGAAGAAAAGTTTTCATTTTAAACTGCAGAAATTGAGATATACAGCACTGTATTAAAAATATTACAACTGATACGACAAATGTAAGAAATAATTACAAAAATATATTTCACAAAGAGCTGCAAATATTCTGGATAAATACATGCCTCATCTGTCACCAGAAACCAGCTGTTTAAATAAACTGTATCCACGAATAGTATAAATCAAATATACAGAATAACTTTCCCCTCAGAGTCCACAGCCTTGAAAACTCCCTAAAAAATAGAAACTTTAACTTATATAATTAATAGCTTTTTCAATTCTCAAGAGATTCTGATTTGATTACACATCATCAAAGAAGCCTGTCAGCGAGCGATACCTTCCAGTCGTGGATCTATAAAGATAAACACAAAGATACAGAATAAATAACTGCTCAGTATTTTGTGATTTAGCTCTTTGGTGTGTTTAGTGAGGAGATTACCTTTGATTCAGTAAACCCTCATCACAGGAGCTATCTTGAAGAGAACTAATGTGCTGCTCCTCTGCATTTCCATCTTCTGTGGTGACTGCAGTCATGGAAAAAAAGACATAAATGGAATACTGTAAGTTCAAGGAGATACTGAGGGATGGAAGAAATCTTAATAGCCACTAAAATCAGGATGAAACATGAGATAAACGAGGTAATAGTAACATTTGTTAACTAAACAGAGCGCAAACATTTTACTCAATGACTTTAAAAAAGGCTTTGGGCTGTGTATAGTAGTGTTTCCCGAACGTGGGTGGGTACGCATACCCCTAGTGGTCCATGAGGGTATTGCATGGGGGTGCATAAAAATGTTTTTTTTGTGGTAGTAAAATAAAATAGGACTGGGATCTGTTCTGCTATGTTAGGACCCAATAGAAAAATTAAACAAGCTTTTATTAACCAAGAAGTATGTTTTTTTAGTTAACCTTCAGCTTTGACACACATCCAAACCAAGCAGAGGAACATGCTGTAAGTAAAGAGCAACCTGGTATCTGTTGTTTTTCACACTGAGCTATTGGAGCTCATCAAAGCAGCTCAGGTGTCTTGATGAAAACAAAGTAAACCTAATTAACTCAGTCTGACTATTATCTTTGTTCTGAATTTTGTTCCCAATTCATCAAGTTTAAATGTGATTATACAAGGTTTATATTATGAGTTTAATTTGTTTTTATTTCGATTCCTCACTAACTTTCTCGTTTGTTTATTTGAGATGGAAAGAATACAATACGAATTAAATGCTCAAATTAAAAGATTAAGTAAAATATAAATAGTAAATAGTCTTCTTTTTATAGTTATTGTACGTCATACTTCGGACAATCATCAATACATTTGATTGAGAGGGGAACTCATGCCAAGTCAAAACAGGTTGAGAAACACTGGTCTATAGCATGACAGGCAACATTCCTCCCCCATGAAAATGAAAGCAAAGGTTTTAAGGTAGTATATGAACAACTTACTCTTCAAAATTTACAGAAAGCTGTGAGTAAACACTAATTCAGTCAGCTGATCATAAAAAAAAAATGCTTTTATTGGTTTGATTCAATAATCTAATCTGAAATGGTGTTTTTTTTTTATCTAAGAAAAATATCCAAATATTTACCAGCTATAAAGACTTGAAAACATCATTTTTATTTTTTTAATCTACTAAATATTTTCACCTTACAATATATTATGAAAAACATGTCAACAATATTCTAATTTATTGAATATGACTAGAATTGTTAGTACAGCCTAATATACTATCTGTTCAAACCATTTATTTTTTTTTAATTCCCTACCATTTTTCCTGGCCTCTGTTTCAGGGCTGTGTGCATCATTTTTTAACTCCGTATAACCGGCTCTGCTTCGCCATGGCGTTGCTTTGGCTCCATATCGCTCCCTCCAGGCCTAAAACAAAAGAAGAGTTGTCACATAAACACCTGGCAACACTTTACACAAAAAAATATTATGAACCGACATACTGGACAATAAAAAAAACAACCAAACAGCTTGCAAAGATGATATATTAGAAGATATGTATATCATTGTTTTTTTTTTACCCATCTCCGATTTTGTCCATCCTCCATTTTTTGCCTCATTCTTCTTTCTTAAAATAAACAATATTAAAACATAAAGTTAAACTCAGAGTCCAGATTTACTTCTAATAAAATATTTAAAAAAAAGACATGGAATGTGTCAAACATGACAATTCCTGTGCAGTTTTCATTTCAGCTTCATCTATTTTTTTAAGAACTTTTTTTTCTTTAACAATCTGAACATTTCAATTACAAACATTTACTTTAAACAGGCTTAAACTGTTTAAAGAGACATTAACTAACATTATGTCGTTAAATATTATTCAAGAATTAGAATTTACTGCACAATCCATAAAAATAAGACCACGCTTTATGTGATTCAAAGGGCTATTTCACTGGTTTGTTGGTTATTCTGGCCATCTGACATATCCAAAACATGGCTGCATTTTTATACTCTAAATATCAAAAACAAAATGTATATTCATTATTTTAATTTAAATGGTTTAACTTAAAAAAAAAAAAAAACAACCATTGTGATTTCAACACAATTTATTATGAAATACTGGCATATTAAAAATTATAAACATATTTTTCCACTCCCTATGCATTCCCTATATATATATATATATATATATATATATATATATATATGTATAAATAAATAAATAAAATGAAAATTAAATACCTCTTCTAATTAGCTCCTTGCCTTCATCGACCAGGTCAGAGGTCCAGTCATTGTCAGTAATGTACTGATAGAAACCCAGGAGGTTTAAACAGCGAGACCCCAAGCTATAAAAACATGTAACAAAATACAATTACAAACTGCTTTCAAGTATTCGCTTCTCTATATACTATAAATAAGCAATTTTAACAAAAACAGGCTCATCAGAGCAGAAGCTTTTCCAAAAATTTAAATTAGCCAGTAATATAAAACCAGATAGAGATGAAAACATTTTTCATGCCATAAAGTTGAAACTGGATTTTTAACGTCATATTGTTTATTTTTAAGTTTAAAATTTACTGTAAAAATAAATGTTTTAACCTTCACACATGTTCTGCAGCATTTTTCCGCTTCTAAAATAACTCAACATGATAAACCAATACGTAACAAATATTCCACATCCTTTTCGAGTAACCATAAAATGTGGGACAAATAAAAGCTAATGCTATATAGCCCTGAGTGGTTACTTTACTTGTAAATAGTTGCAATGCAGAGCAGCAACACCAGCATGGGATAATAGATGTAGAACCCATCAGATATGGCAGGCAGCAGCCGCATGGATCCCATAATCTGACAGGGAAGCAAGAAGACAAAATCAGATCACTGCATTCGGTGTAACATTAAGATGGGACTTTGTTTTTAATCTAATGCTGTTTTCTAATGTGGATCCATATGTAGTTGATTTGGTAGTTTGACAGGAAATGTATACAAACTCACAGAGGTGTAGGATGTCTGTATTCTGTCCTGATGTGAGATGGCAGAGTCCATATGAATCAGACCCAGAAAGTTGAGACACAATGGAGGAGTCAGACGACAAAACAGCCTAAGCAAAGAAAAAAACACAGACTTCACAGCTTATGTTATGATACCAGGACAACCTATCCCAAATGTGCTAACTCTTAAGATTGTACTCTTTAGGTTATTTATATAAATCCTAAGAAAAGCAACATTTTAAAGGGATTAACACCATATTCTAGAATAATTTGTCTCATAAAAGCAAACTTTCAGGAAAAGACTTTCCACGTGATGGACATACATTCCGCTGAACTGCAGGCTATAAGCATCGGTTTGGTGATGTGGCACCAGATGATAGTAGTTAAACACCCGCATTCTGAACACCGTGGAGTACACGCACACACACATGAAGAGGATGCCGATGAAGCACACCATCTGGTGGAGAAAAGGGTATAAAATAAGGCTAATGGGATTAGATCTATATTAGAAGGCCAAACAGTGAATTTTGGGCTGGGAAATTTACCTCTATAAAAATGTAGTTGTAGTGTAGTTCAGCTTTCTGAATGAGGACAGCAAAAAGAGAGAGGACGGGGTGTGCGCTGAAGAAGGTACACTCAGACCAGACGACTGCTACAGAGAGGAGAGACAGGAGGACTGCCAGCAGCCTGCAGAAGGGCTTCCTGAACACACACTCCCAATACCACTCTGAGGAAAGCAGAATACAGGAAATAAATATAAAAATCTCTCTGTTCATACATATATGGAAACCAGTGGATTTAAGTAGCTACCAGGCAAGCATCCCCGTATGCATGACTCTGAAGTCAGATTTAATATGAATCTTCACAAAGCATCTGTTTTCAAGCAACCAGGACTTGTGCAGCCAAAACATTTGACGTCTTCAGGCAAAAAACAAACATAAGTTGTTTCATGAAAATAGGGATAGAAAGACAGTCTAATAAGAACTTATTCATGGCTGTACACAAAACCAAAATGATAATTTTTGAAAGGTATAAAAAGATCAGGCCAACGTTCAATGGACAAGCACTCACAAAAAAAGAAGAAAAAATGTATATGTACTTTCATCATCATTCAAAGATAAAATGTTTGCCTTAAAAGTATAGTGGAGGACATTCTTTTTCCAGGTGGAGCATCAAAATAAATGGTCCTCCTAATTGTCAATCATTCTGGTGATATGTTTACATAAGCCCGTCCTATGTGCTCGTCCCCATTTTCACTTACCGGTGAGTCTGACATACTGTAGTGGAAAAATTGCAAACCTTGTTTTGGAAAATAAGCTTGTATGAGCGATGCAAACAGCAACTTTTAAACAGAGCGTGCACAAGGAGAAATGTGCTTGTGCATGCTCTTGCACAGGTTTAATAGGCGGCCCCTCTCAGGAGCGGGTACAGGGTTTTGAATGTGTGTGTGTTTAAAGTGGAGAGGGCGAGTCTATTCAAAGATTTGAGAAAATCCTCCACTATACATTTAAGAAAACGTGTACCCCTACATTGTGTAAAAAAAAAAAAAAAAAACTTTATGAACTGAATCAAAGACCTTCTTCATTTAGGAAACATGTTTAGCTATATGTTAAAAGCTAAAAAAAAACACCAGTGGTAGCACTAGTTTCTAAAAACATTTTAGCCAATCAGATGTTATGTTATCATAAAGAGCAGATTATACTTCTGCAGCCGCACATCTAATGTCGCTTGGGTCTGGTCGCAAACCAGTTTTGCTGTTATGCTTCTGCACCGTCGGTCTGGAATTTCTAGGGAAGCCTATTCGAGAGCTAGAGAGAACTTCGGTGGATGGTCACAAAAACTTCGGCGGCGCCAGCGGGATTGTTTATATTCCAAAACATCAATGGCGCGTCTGCAAGATATCACGGTCACTGAGATGGATCTAGAGTTGCTAGACATAGAAGAGGAACAGGTTCTGTTAATGGAGTTGGCAAAAAGACCGATTAAACTTTCGTTGTAGTTGTCCATTGTAGTTATTCCTCGTTTTTTAAAAATGGCGCACCCCGGCACCGAATCAAGAAGGATGACCACACAGACAGCCAGAAAGGCATACCAAGGACCAATCACAACTGCTTTTTGTCTGCGCACTTCTTCTTGAGGTCGTCGCGGGTTTGCGACCATCCTACGCGTAGTCAGGATTTTTTGAGGTACACGACGACGGTTGCAGAACCTCTGCGCGGGGGTTGTGGTCGCACAGAGACAGATTTGATGGTTGCAGAAGCTAGGCATCAGAAGCATAAATTGGCTTTAAGTCCTTAGCAGCATTGATCACAACTGGAGATTAAAAGCATTCACTGAGGTAAATACTATTTCTATATAATCACCAATACTCAGTCATAAAAACATCAGTATACATCTACACCCTGGAGAATTGACTTCATCTGCAAAATGGTGATTTTGGCCGCAAATGAACTCACCTACAGTAGGAGTGTAGATAAACTTGTGTATCCAGCCAGGCGGGTCCGCGGAGAAGCTTTTGGTGATGATTCGTCCTGGACTGCTCTGGCTTTTCTCAATATCTTCTAGATGGAAGGCCTCCTCCAACAAGAGGGTCCACTGAACCTGAGTCTGGCTGTGCCTCTGCACGGCAGTAATCACCTACAAAAAAACATAAATAAAAGCCAACGTTTATTTAACTCTTTCAGCACAAAGTTTATAATGCAAATGAAAATTAGATGGCTACTTTTTCGTGAAGTTTGATTAAGCCACTTTTGGTAGGAACGACATCATGTTCTCGACGAGAGTTTTCCACGTTTCTTCCCATCTCTTCCTGGTACCTAGTGGGACACTGGAATTCCAATGAAGGTTGTTATGCTGATTTGTGGCATGGAAAGGAATACTGGTCTTGTTCTCTTAACATTGGGCTGTGTATATTTCCTACCTTCATCAAAATAGTGTCCACATATTTCCTGAGAATGTGGTCGAACCTTACAGATTCATTGACGTCTGCCACTTCCTGAAACAGGAAGTAATTTTGTTTGTTTTTGTTACAAACAAAAGAAAACAACCATCATAAAGGCAGCACAAATTTTTTTCTGATTTTTTTTTTTTTGATTTAGGTGAATTATACTATCTGAAAACCCTCACCTCCATAACATCTGCTAACTTCTCCTCGGCTGCTGCTTTCTCCGTTGCCAGTTTTGCTACCTTAAAGTAAGTCTTCGCCAGCAGAAAACTATTTGAAGACGAGAGCCAATAAGATCGTGGGATCTCCACCAAGCCGTAGCCAAGCAAGAGCACCAAAAGGAACAGACCCCAGGTGTTAGCAGCAGCGATACCAATCGTCTGGAGCTCTGTCCTGGATATGTTTAAAAATCATAAAGAAGAAGCACAAAGCAATGTTTACAATATGTGACAACTCTTTCAGAAGTTTAGAGTTTCACACACACTCATGACATACCATGTAAGTTTCAGCTTTAGGTGAACGGCTGCATAGATCAGCAGGAGGATGAAAACGAGCAGGTAGGTGCCATAATAAATTGCATTTTCAAAAAGAGCTGTTTTAACCTTCCCAACTATGGAGAAAGCTCCAGAACGGGCATAGGACTGCATGAAGGGCAACAGCAGCCTGAGCATGTATCAACAGAGAAAAGACAGAGTTTACACACACACAATTCACCTCACAATAAATAGTGTAATTCATCAAAGTTAAAAGGTTTTCAGTGTGTTCATGAGTCTTGGAGATGTCTTGGAGATGTAAGGAGTTCACCATGTAAGAAACTGGGACGTCCAGTACACAACTCTCCAAAACACTGGCAGGACATTATCTGGGATGTAACTCCAGGACTTTACACACACGTTTGCTGCCCTAAAGGATGCAAACAAACACACAGGCTCACATACGACAGATATAGCTCAAAACAGCTGTTTATTTGTGCACCGTTACATAAATAAAAATACTAAATGATATCAATGCTTCAACTAATGAATATTTGAAAATCAATTAATCTGATGATTATTTTTCCAATAAATCTATCAATAATTGGATAGCATAAGGTTCCTTAAAGAAGATTTTTTGCAAATTTAAACCAGGTGAAACTAAAACTTTTCCACTTATATATTTTTTATTTTAATTAATATTGACAGACAAAAAATATTTCTATCTTAAGTGCAAAATGTTTACATATTTTCTTTTCAATTTTGGTATAACTGCTGCTGTAAGTGGGTCGCTCTGCCAGATAAAGGCATTTTTTAGAGTATCTACACTCCAGTTAACAATTAATCGATTACTAAATTAGCTGACGATCGTTTCAATAATCAATTAATTACGATTAATCCGAATAATTGTTTCAGCCCTACATGATATGTCAGAATTTTAAAATCTTTGGAGAAAAAGAAGGCACTAAATTAGAGACAAGTTTTAATTTTGATAATTTTAGGTGAATAAAATAAGTTTTATAATAGCGTGGCTAATCCAACTCCACAGCATTTGGCACCAATTAGGGGGGAAAAAACTTTTTTGTATTTTCTTTATGCGTACAGATGAATCATTTATCTGTAAATGAGTTACCTAAGCCACCACCCTAATCAACAGCTAACTCTGACTCACAGAGCCCGGGAAATGAAGTAACACAGTAACTTTGCATCTATTAAGCACCTCTCTACTTCTCATTTACTTTATTTACTTCTGATTTTTTTATGCACTCTGCTGCTCATTGCAGTAATGCATTAATATTTCAATGCATCTGTTTTGTTTGAAGAGTGTATAAATTAGTTATCCAGTCTCTGGCCTGTTTGTAATTCTTTTATTACTATATTATTGTGTTATTATGAACATTTTTACAATCTAGAGTCAATTCCTCATATATACAATTCCTCAACATAGCTGGCAAATAAAGCTGGTATCTGATTTAGTTTACTTTAACATCCCCAAACAGCAGGAGAAGTAAGGAGTACATTGTTCCTCACAGAATAAATTTCAGAAATGTTAAGATAGACAACAGCTGGAGGAAGTCAATGACTCTGATCTGAAATAGTGGATACTAAGTGTGAGAAATAAAAAACAATTTATTTTACCTTGAGGGTTGGAAAGAAACCGAGCCGAGGTCAGGCAGAACAGACCGTCCACCTTGTGATGAAGAGGAAGTGTGGTTTGAATGGTCATAAATGCACTGGTTGTATATAGTCTGAGGAAAGAGGTAGAGCAAACAAAAACACATTTGGTGTAACTAAACAGCGAAAAAATCGCATTGCAATTATCTTTAAAGCAGTCCATTTGATTTGATCTTTATTTTTCCTGAACTCATACCGTGCTGACATCAAGCGGCAGGATGAATACGATGAGGAAGCAGAGGTACCAGGAGAGAAGGGTCCCCAACAGGACCAGGCGCTGCTGGTTCCTCAGATCTCCATAACGATGGAGAAGGTAGAGGGCCAAAAGGAAAACAGCAACGACCACAGCAGACAAGGCAGCAGCAGTCATGCTTTCTCTGATTATCAGATCTGATGTACAAACTTCATGATGATGTCCAGCCTGATAGGAAGCAAGAGACCAAGACAAGGAAATCAGTTACAAGCTCATTACTGCAGGGTGGATATCGGCTCTTTATCAGTAGCCTAAGGGTAAAATTATCTGATGTCATTACTCAAAAGGGCTGGGAGCAGACAGAGAGCCAAAATGATGGGAAAGTTGAAGCACAGATTAAGATCACTTAATCCCAAAATATCAGAGGTATAATGCTGAGTTGATACCAAATGATCTGTTAACAAAAATAAAAGCCTGTTACTTTATTGAGATGTATATTTGAATATAAATATTTGAAAAGAAAAAAAAATTTTTTTTTTTTTTACTATTTTTAAAGGCTGCATTTTAAAAAATGAAATTATCCAGAGAGCTGTTTCTAAACGAAATTTCGTTTTGTTTTACATTTGTGTAAACAGAAGGAAAAATAAATCTGTCTGAGTCTAAGTGAATCTTATCTGTTAAACATACTAAACTAAAAAGCATTATCAGTACACGTGTTAGTATTGTTGTTTCGATTTTAAAAGTGTGTTTTTTTTTATGTTTTGAAAAGTTAAAAAAATAACAAACTCCATCCAGCCTCAGTTTGTCGCTTTTTTTTTTTTAACACTATGTCCTAAAGTTAGTCTCTAAAAACAATAAAGTCTACATCTGTATAAAACAATGGCTTTGGAAATGTACATCGTACCTTTCGCGATTTCTCAATTTCACTCAACTTTGTTGACAGTTATTCCGCTTTTCTTCCTGCCAGGTCCACCATTAGGAACCTTTGAAACCAAATTGCGTAATGAACGTACGTTACTTGTTACGTACGACACGTCCATACGCAACATGGTGAAGAATTCTGGGTATTGTAGGATTTATTACAAAAATGATCACGGAAAAATACAGGAAAACTCTTAAGGAGTATTTCAAAGATAAATGCAATTTGACAATTGTGTTTTTAGAAGAGTTTTTAACGTATTTTTCGATGTCGTATACTGAATGTTTTAGGTTAAAGGGAACAACCAATTTGGCAGAGAAAATAGATGTTAAATTGATAAGGGAATTACAGCGTACTCTAATCGTTTTAACCTTTAATCTTTCATTCAAAGCAAGAACAGATAGTAAATAGATTATTGTGGTTTTTTTTAAGGCTTTTGAGTTTTTTTTTTTTTTTTTTTTTGGTATTGCTGTTGTTTTCTGTTTTATATTAGTATATAAGCTGTTTTAGTTGTCATATTTTACATACAGTCCCTATCACCATATTTAATGCCAGTTATTTTTAAATGTTGGCTTATATTTTGGTGATATTACTCAAATGATTAAAAAAAACACCAAATGGATAACCATAAACAAAAGAAAGAAAGAAAGAAAGAAAGAAAGAAAGAAAGAAAGAAAGAAAGAAAGAAAGAAAGAAAGAAAGAAAGAAAGAAAGAAAGATATATGTATATTGGTTTAACAATATACATTATTTTCTACATTCTGGTGATTTTTAGAGAATTGAAGTAAAGCAGAATGGGCCCTACTAAAATACTTGCATCTTAAATATACTTTGAACTAAGAATTTCACAACTTTGTCCAATAATTATTCTCTGCAGGTAAAGTAAATTAAACAATGGGAAACTAATAAGATATTACTGGATTACTGGCACTGATACTGGAACCAGTGCAATCGAAACCTATGCAAACTACACTGTGCATGAATATTTGGTAATAGGCTAAGGATTAAAAAGTTTAATTCATTATGTTATTAGTTTTTCTTACAATCGACAAAACAGCTAAACAATTCAGACCTTCTGGGAGGCTGTAAATTTGATTAAAAACTCTCTGTGACAGGAGACAGCACTTCTCTGGATGTTTCATTTTGAAGGTGTGATTGAAATTAAGTTTTTTTACCTATTCAATGGACTAAAATAAAGAGAAATGAATAAGATAAGTAATAATAAAAGAACATCCCTGTGGTTTCTCCTCTATGAATCCAGAGTAACTGAGTTGTCCTGCACATCCTCTCTGAATGTAGTTGGTCTTTTCTTGGGTGGCTGATCTTTTGAAAAATAAAATGCAATCATTCTTTTTCTTTTGTGGAGCTTCTATGGGTTTGAGAGGCAAACCTGAAAGCTTTAAGAATTTAGATATTTGTGTTGGCTTAATTACTCCTAAATGCCAACGGGAGCTTATTCAACTAGACTGAGCAATAATTATTTAGCTTGTGAGCAAAACATGGACTAAAACTGGGACAACAATAAAAAGCAACCTGAAATCTTTAGGAATTAAAATATTTGTGTTGGTTTAATTACTCCTAAATACCAACGGGAGATTATTCAACTAGACTGAGCAATAATTATTTAACTTGTGAGCAAAACATGGACTAAAACTGGGACTATAAAAAGAAGGCTCCACCTCACTCAGGCTCCACATCAATAATTTAAGCCAGCTGCTGTATTTTTTATTCATATTTACTTAAGTACAATATTGTTTAAAATCTTCAATAATCTTCAAAAATCTTCAATAATGTACAAAGAGAATAATCCTAGTCCAGATGAGATAAGATAAAAATTAAAATGACATAC
>NW_015150553.1:742743-748801 GCF_000732505.1 Cyprinodon variegatus | reverse complement strand
ATGGGTGAGTCTGACCCCCAATGGGTAAGAGGTGTCAGTCCTGTGAATGTGTTTTGTATTTTCTATAGGCTTGGTCATTATTATACATACAGACTTAAGTATATACATAGAGTTATGTAAGCTGCAATGAAACCACATGTTTTTTTAAGCCATCAATCAGGTTTGGGCATATTTCTGATAATATTCTTATAAATATTGGTATAGCTCTTTTGATTTTAAAATGGCTGCTTTTTGATAGTTGGGGGTTCCTACTTATAGTTAATGTGGCCAAATGACTCAATCTTTGTCTGGGCTTTTTTATGTAAAGAAATGCACAGTGGAGCAAGACGTTTTAGCATTGATTAGCACTCTCTAAAGACCATGCTGTCATTAAATTGACAATAACACTACGGTATTAGTGATGCAAGGGTACAATTAGCATCCACTTTAAAAAGATGATTAATTGTTGTTTTGTTGGGTGCTTCTTAAAACCCAAACAGATTTCCTTCCTACTGATAGTGACAATTTAGGACAGTTGGCTGAGACTTGGAAACAATTGGAGGCTCTAAAGATAGACTCATGCCAAACTATTAAAGTTTGCTCTACATTGCTCACCAATGTTGAGTGGTCAAGTATCCAGTAAGAAGAAATCAAATAATGTTAGGAAAACATTTATTGAATAAAGTGTGATCTGCTTCCTAATATATTTTGTAATTATTAAAAGTATTTCCAGTATTTGGCCTAAACTTTCATGTGTTTTAACCTCAGCATTAAAGGGTAAACATCAGGGTAAAATGCATTTCATTCAAATACCACTGTAGATTAAGCAGGAGGAAAACAAACTGTAACATAACACAACAAACCCTTCTCAAACTCTTTATTTATACAATATAAGTTGGTTACATCAGGTAGAGTGGCCATTTAGTCTAAATGCCTTCCAACCACTAAAGTTAAATATTCAGAAAAATGAAATAGAAAAAGAAAACCATCTGTCTATTTCAGGGGTGGAGCAGAAGCCAGAGGCATGGGTCGTCAGCATAGAGCGGGCCCAGTATGTTAAAACAAACCACATGGTGCTCCAGCAAAAGATCCTTGTGGCACAGTACATCCAGAAGCAGATGTTCTAAAAGATTAAGAGAGAGACTCCAGTCTTCCATTGATCTGGAAATGCCCAGTGTGTCCAGCCAGACGGATCCAAAAATATCCAGAGATTCTGTCCAGTCCTCAAGAACATATCCCAGTAGCTCCATCTGGTCCTTAAAGCTGTTTGGAATTCCTCATGTAGACTTAGATATTCCAGTTTATGCAGACAAGGACAGTTCCACACCCGGTATGCTTGGTCTATCCATTTGGCTTTGCAGGGTTTCCCACTTTTCCATGTTTCGCTGATGATTTCCCCCTGTCTTTTTTTCTACATTACCAGGCCAACTGACCTGATCCAAACAGTCACATGATAGATAAAGGCCTCTGACAGGTGCTTAGGGAGGCCATCTGTTAGTCTGCACTCTGAGCCAATCCAACCTTCTTACACAGATTAGAGATACTAGGTGTTCGATCATTCAAGCCAACAGAGCATATCCTTATGTCCTCAGGATTTTCTCACGAAGAGCCCAATAAGACTTAGATTTGATGCTTTTGTTGTTGCTTTTTTATTACTTTTTCTGCTGGTCTCCTATAAAGGATAGTAACATAACAAAATGAAAATTAGATATTTCTGAAGAAAGAAAAATTATTTAATTATATTTTGGTAAGCCTGGCGATGGACTGGAACTGGATGGATGGATGGATGGATGGATGGATGGATGGATGGATGGATGGATGGATGGATGGATGGATGGATGGATGGATGGATGGATGGATATTAGGGCGATAGTTATGAAAGAAAAAAGAAATATGAAATTTTATCAAAAAACAAGAAATTGTACCTTTATGAAACAAATAATAAAAAAACATATACTTCAAGAAAAAAGTATGAATGGAAATCTGTGGTTAAGATTAGAAAATAAGCATTACAACAGCTAAATATAAAAAGAAAATCTCAAAATAAATAGAATCATTATGGAGAGAAATTATGAGATGATTCACTGTGTGATTAATTCAATGTGATCTAAACAAGAGCAAATAAAATCATACAACTCCTACATGTTTATATGTAGAAATTCAACCTGTTTGCTCTGGATTAAATTGGAGACAAAATAAGACTGTCAATTTAAGAAAGTGGCCAAGTACACAAATGTGTATTTGTTTTTTTAAAGACAGGACACAACCTGTGTTTGTGTTACTGTAAAGATGCCATTAGCTGTAATACCCATTCACACCATGGACTTTTTTTTTTTTCAATATCAGAACCAGGAGCCTCAGATCTGTCACCATCCCCTTTCTCACACAACGCCTGTGAGAACAAAATTCACAGCTTTCTGTTTATTATAGAAAACTCTTAGTCATGTTTTATATTTATTCATTTAGTTCATAGTTACTGTACCTTATACCAGTATACATTTTTCCCCAATTCAGAATTTATCTTATGATATAGTTGTTATTGACTTAATTCTAATTTGTTTGACTCATAAGTACAATCTTTGAATGTAGGCTATTCTATTCTATTCTATTCTATTCTATTCTATTCTATTCTATTCTATTCTATTCTATTCTATTCTATTCTATTCTATTCTATTCTACAGTAAACACAAGTAAAGAGTAGTTGCCACCACCAGGGGGAGGCACTGTTACTCTTCCAGATCTTTCAAGTTCAATGTCAAGTTTAAGCAAATGTTATATTATCAGTTGCAAATATCTATAGTTTCAATCTGTTACGAAAGAAAACATGGTGGATGAAATTAATTGTGATCCATTAAACTAGGTAATTGCAGTTAAAAGAAGACTTTACATCCTCAAAAAGCAACACATGCTCTTGGTATACATCTGAAAGATAGTTTTGACCTGATTATGAACTTTGATAATGTGAGATGATTCTCATCTTTTTTTTATGTGGCTCTTATCTCTAGTTTAATCTTTTGTTTCTAATCTCTTTTAAAGCTTGTATTCACTTTCAGGTTGTTTATCAAAAGAACATAAAGGCATAATTTTTAAATCTCTAACAAGATCTCGAACAAAGTCCTAATGTGATTTCAGCTTATTCTCACTGGTATGACAGCATCAATGGATTTAAAATATTGGACCCATAAAACCTCACACTTTTACAAATAAAACACAATGGAAATGTATTTCTGTTTATTTTGGAAGGTTTGAGTTGACATAATCTATTCATATTGTTTATGAATACATGATTTATACTAAAATCAAATGTAAAATGTTGTGCATTAGATGAGATTTTACACTAAAAAAATATTCATACCACATCTGATGGCTTGATATCATGGGCACATATTTTATTGTAGAACTTTGTTGGGATTTTAGTGTGCAATTACACTCAACTGCTTCTGAGCTAGTCCTTTTTTGAACCCATTTTTATTTTATCAATGTGTCACCAAGCAGAGGTGGGAGATGGAGAGTCAATAAGTCATCTCCACGGGGAGTCCGATCTGCACAATTTAATTCTCTGTGCAGATCGGACTCACCTGGTTCAGAGGCTAGGCAGAACAAAAACATGGCATGGAGAAGACTTGGTGACTCCACATCTCCCACCTCCATCTCCAAGATTAACACATCTTTTAAACAAAATAATTCCCAGTTTGTTCTTTGTAAAACAGTTCAAGCTCATTTGAATGGAAAGGTCCTACATATATATTGCACATATATTTTTCTAATTGAATTCAGATCTAGCCTTTGACTAGGCCAGTCTAACACATGAGCAAAAATTAACCTACCATCATCTGTTTAGGAGGTGAAGTTCTTTCCCAGATTTAAAATCTTTGCAGAAACTACAAGCTTTTGTTCCACGGTTCTTCTGTGTTGTCCTTCATTTATCACCTCCAATGCAACTGCCTTATCCCTGCATTAGAGATGCTGTTACCACCATGTTTTATCTGTTGTTTTAGGATGTAAATAGGGTTTTATGTGATCAGAGGACCTATTTACATATCTTTGGCATATCCGTTTCCTTGCTCATGTCTTTTCTTCAACAGTTTCTTCTTGCCACTCTTCCACAAGGGTTTAATCTGTGGAAGGAGCAACAAAAAGCTCTCAAGCCTCTAGATACTCCTACCTGTGCCCTGGATCTCTGCTCATTTCCCATTGTAGACTAGGCCTCTCTGAAGGCACAAAAGTTCCATAAAGCAAGGGAATTTCATTTAGATAATACATATGGCAGTTTACAGTGATGTACATGAAATGATTAATAACAGGACTGACAGAAAGGGAGCACAAATGATGAAAGAAAAATACAAATTGTTGACTAAACTCAGATAACTATGGGTGTTCCTCGGTGGCGCAGTGGTTAGCACACATGACCCATGTATGGAGGACTTAGTCCTCGACATGGCTGACCCGGGTTTGAATCCGGCCTGTAACCTTGGCTGCATCTCTCTCCCTCTCTCTTGTACCCACTTTACAATGAACGAGCCACTAGTGCCTAAAAGAAAAGAAAAAAAGATTAAATGACTTAACAATGAAAGCACAATACATAAAGGTTGGAGCAACATATTTTTTTATTTGAAATTTTATTGAATATTTTTGCTTGTTAGTTTATGAAGTTTCCAAAGATCAATGTTATGTTTTTGTTTGCTCTACAGAGAAAATCCTTAATTAAACAAAAATGACCTTAAAAAACTGGGGCAAGTGGAACTGCTCTGGACACCAGCTGTGATGTTTCTTGACTTGAACTTTTCCAGACTTGGCACACAAACTTCATAATTTGATTTACTTTGTGTCATCGGTGACAAAATGTTTATAATGAACAACCCAAATTGGTATCTTGGAGTTAAACTCAAATTGCAGACAGTCTAGCAGGAGCAGAACAGTAAGTTAAAAAATTATTTACTCAAAAGTCCAACATGAAACTTACAAAATAAAGACTAATGAATAAAAAATTACACAATAGGTGATGAGGTAAGAACAAAGTAGAAGCTGACATCACGTGAGCGGAAAGCATTTTTTTCAGCAAATGGTAATGGGAACTGAAAGATGATGAAAGATGATTTCTTTCCCCCCCATTGCAGTTAACTTTGCTGATTTCCGACAGTATGTCTGTATTATTACTACAATTCTTTCTCCCTTCTTTGGAGCTGTTTTATTTACCAAATTTCTACCTTTTCCCAGTCCGCAGCCTCCAGATGATGAGCCATTGTGACTCTGTCTCATTCAGATCGGCAAAAAACCGTGTGTGAACAACCTTGTCTCCCAGTGTGCTCATTGAGCGGCTATAAGACCTCTGGGTTTGAAATTTGCAACATTTGATCCATGGGAAATCCTTGTGCACAATGATGCTGGTGAACAATGTGGCCCCAGTTCCATGTGTCCCCTGAGGAGCACTGCACACTGCAGATCCTATGACCTGTCCTGGATAGATCTCCCCACTGGGAGTGGACCGCTCCCATCTGGCTTGGTACAGTAACAAGGAGCAGGTAGAGTTACAAATATATAGATAAAGTGCATGTTTTGCTACCTATATTATGATAAACAGGATACCTTGTTAATAAAATCAAGTGGAAGAAGCATTTTTTTTTCTTTGCAATGATGATCTTCATCTTCTTTACCTGGATACTGCCTATCATGATGCTCTGTCCTTAATGACAGGTGAAGCACAGAGCATCCACTGCACATGATACTCCTTTGGCCTGTTTCATGACCATTGGTAGAATCAGTCTATTCTACCGATGGTCATGAAAGTCTCTGGGGAAAGGGAAGGGCGTCTGGGAGTCTCTGCTGCAGACACCTAGTACCGGATAAAGAGGAAGATGGCAAGTACAAGTACATCCAGAAACCAAAACATGAAGAGACTAAACAATCATTGCCTTACTAAATGTGGACATACAGCGATTAATGATAGGTCTTTTTTATTTATATTATATTATATTAATTATAAGAAGCAGTTATACACTCACCGGCCACTTTATTAGGTACCCCATGCTAGTAACGGGTTGGACCCCCTTTTGCCTTCAGAACTGCCTCAATTCTTCGT
>NW_015150553.1:638180-741933 GCF_000732505.1 Cyprinodon variegatus | reverse complement strand
AATACTCAGACCAGCCCTTCTGGCACCAACAATCATGCCACGTTCAAAGTCACTCAAATCACCTTTCTTCCCCATACTGATGCTCGATTTGAACTGCAGGAGATTGTCTTGACCATGTCTATATGCCTAAATGCACTGAGTTGCCGCCATGTGATTGGCTGCTTAGAAATTAAGTGTTAACTAGCAGTTGGACAGGTGTACCTTATAAAGTGGCCGGTGAGTGTAAGTGTTATGAACAAACACAGAACCAAAATGGTTTTGCAGTACAGATATATACAATTACATCAGTCCAATTACTCCAGATGTTCCCCTGTTTTTTTTTTCTTTGAATTAACATAAGATAAGCCAAAGTTAATATACATTTAACTGAGTCACGCTGCTTTAAAAAATGTCCCAGCAAAAGCTAAACCCTCTTGTTCATAAAAGTAGGAGAGCGATAATTTATGTTTATTATCTTTCAGAAAGCTAGGGTGTTGGGAGGTTTTTGGTAATTTTTTTTTAACACAGGAGCAGCAGACTGTGGTGCATTCCACACCCAATTTTTGAGATTTTGTTTAGCGAATTAGCTGTAAGACAAACTCTATAGATCTCTATTCAGTGGAATACTTATATATTTCTTTTACGGCATAAACTCTTTCTTTCTTTAAACTTTGGGTCTGTACTGACCAGTGTTGTTCACACAGTGTTATGGGAAAATTATTCTATTAACTCTGGATGGAGTCTGCGTTAAATTGAAAGACAAAACAAGCTCCATACTGTAAGGACAGATTCACTGCCCTGCAAGTTCTGGTAAAGCAAGTAACATATAAGAGGCTGAGATCACTTAGCTGCTTAAGCATTGGTTAATTGTATGTTGAGACAGGCTTGACATTTTCACTAAACTAATACTATAAGAAGAGTCGGTATGGAATTTTTTAACCACCATGGATGTTCTTCACATCTGTTTATTTTACAAAACAGATGTCATAACAGCTAAGATAAAGTTGGATCTGTGGCACTGACAAGATAACAACAAACAATGTATTCTCTGCAGCATGTGACAGTCTAAAGCTGAAGTGTTGAAAGAAGCTATTTTCAGGCTTACTGAGACCCAAGAGATGACAGAGGAAGATCCTAAAAGATTACCTTTCCCAGACATTCATAGACGATAATCACCTCTTGTGTCCCAAAGCAATAATACTTCAGGAACCTCGGATGAATAGGTTCTGCCAAGATCAGTATGATAGAATTAAAAATACCTTAACAAAGTTTTTCCTACATTGTGTGCTCAAATTGTTGTGTTTGGATTTTATAGGGTTGTCTAAACATCAGCTGTAGGACACTATGAGATTAGTCTTGTCTCTGGAGTTTTCATTTCTTAACTGGATTGGTTCATCTATCTGGAAAGAGGTAATGCTACTGTAATTCTTTGGCTTTATGGTGAATCATACTGAGATCTATTATCCATAAACATCAAAAAGGACCTTGAACAGTTCTGATTCACCAAAAGATTTGACAAAAGTGTATCCATGAGTGAATCTTTAAGTGAGAGGTTCATCTAGAACTTGCTTCCCCCAAAAAATGTATAAACATATTCTTTGGAATTAACTGATAAAAGTGGAACCTTTTTTATATCAGGCATAGAACTGTTTAGCATTTCAAAAACAGAGTCACAATGGTGGTGGCACTGGGATGGTCTGGGGCTGATTTGTTGCTTTAAGTCCTGCCTAAAGCAACAAATCAGTTTGTCACTTTAAGCTCAAATGCTCTGGAGTTATGCAGCAAGACAATCATCCACAGCACAAAAGCAAAGTCAGCTCTGAATGGCTCACAGATGGCTTAGTCAAAGTCTAGAATTAAGTGTTAAAGCCGTGGAGTGAACTCTAAACAGAAAATTTACACTGAAAAATTCTCCAAATGACTGGGTCAAAATTCCTCAACAGGAACACAAACCTGTTTTTCCATAATGCTTGGTAGGAGTTTTTAACCAAGCTCAGGTCCTCTACAAAAGGCCTGGGAGCTTGAGGGTTCTGGGCAGTGTCTTTGCTGTTCCTAAACTGCATTTTCCTGGACCAATATGTCTCATGTATTTCCAGGGATCTGCTGGCTTGACCCTCCAGGTTTTCTCCAGCTCTGGTATTTCTCTAGTTTTTTATGTTCCTTTTTCCTGATGTTGCAGTCACTTGGTATTGCTATGTCAACCACAACGGCTTTCCTCTGCTTTTTGTCTGGCTGGTTTGCCATTACCATTTGGTCAGTCTGTATCTGAAAGTCCCACAGGATCTTGGCTTGGTCATTCTCTACCATCTTTGGGGGTGTCCCACTTTGACCTTGGGGTTTCCAGCCCCAAGGTGTATATATATATATATACCAGTATATATATACAGTATATATATACCAGTATATATATACCAGTATATATATACCATCTACCATCTACCATCTTTGGGGGTGTCCCACTTTGACCTTGGGGTTTCCAGCCCCAAGGTGTATATATATATATATATATATATATATATATATATATATATATATATACACTGTATATATGCATATATAGAGTTATGTAGCTACATATATATATTTATATTGTATATCTTACATTTTGATTTTAGAGATTTTTTCCTGTTTGATCAGTTCACTGATTTGTGAATGACGTGGTTTCCGGTACAGTCCTTTGCAGAGGTAGCCATATTCCTTGGCCATAACTCAGTGTTAAAACAAACTTAAATGTATTGCTCTGATAGATCAGTTCCATTAGCTCCTAATTTAGAAGGGGGGAAATATTCACTGATTTTTAAAACATTTACAAGTAAAAATATCTGAAAAGTGTGCTAATATCTCCAACTCAATTTACTCCAAAACCCCTGAATAAAACCAAAGATCAAAGCACAAAGCTCAGGGTTAAAGTTTAAAAGCAGGACATACAACCATCTAAAAATTGTATCCTTCATCTAAAATCCATTGACTGTAGAAAAACTGCAAACCCACAGGCGAAGAAAGAAGTGCACTAATCAGCGGTTAAGTTAGTGATAACTCTGGAGGAGATGCAGCGATCAACACTTGGTTGATTTTACATCAGCAAACTGCACAATCGGCCGATTTTGTCTATGAAAAGCAGCACCAGTAAGCCATGGCTAAATCAATAACAGGTTTGTAGTTTTCCACAAGTGAAGCGAGGATATAAAAAAGTTAATAAATAAAACAGAACTTTCTGACTCAATGACAAAATGCTGTGAGGCAGAAAACTAACATTTCATATCATCTTAAAAACAGCAGCACCAGTAGTGGCTGTGGCAGCTTTATCCCACTGCAGAGAAGACTTTCTTTGTGGTGGTGGTGGTGGAGGGTCGGGGGGTGGTTGTGAAGCTAAACGTGGGACAATATTGAAAGAAAGCATTTAAAGCCTAAAAATACCTCATTCTCTAGGATATTCACCTTTAAGAGTAATGAATCTAAATATGTAAAGCTACACGGGAAGCTTGTTAAAATGGAGCTTCTCCTCCCCTGCTGCAACATGCATGCTCAGTTTAAGGAATTGCTGCAGACTTTAAGGTCAATGACTCAATCAGCTCGGTATCCTTAAATATAAAACTTAAAGGAATTGAATGGTTTATATTAACTTCATCAGTCAGAATGGTCCAGTCAAAGTCCAGTCTTCACCGGAAATGTGAGTCTGTGGCATGACAATATATAGATCTAAATCAATGTTCTCTGTTAAGTCTGACTAACAATAATTGATGTAAAACATACTCCAACAGTGTGTATTGTAACTGCTCTTATTGTCCCAGAAGGCTGAATACCAATACACGCTGCTGTCTTTTTGTTTTATTTGTAAAATATTTTCTTAGAATCCAGTGTGTTGGTGTGCTTGGGAGTTTAATGTTACAATATGTGGAATGTTTGTCTTTTCCCTAAATTCAAGAAAAAGAGGCAAAAATGTTAGGTTAGGTCAATAAGTCGATTCCGAATTGATTTCAGGAGGAAGTTTGTGCGTATGTGTTTGTTTGTTTTTTTATCACCAGTTCATCAAATGGCTTGTGACAGACTGCTGACCTGTTCAGGCAACCTGCTTCTTCATTCCAGGGGTGTGCTGGAGAGGCAAAGACAATATTTGGTCACAATACAGCCAGTTTGATTAATTCTGAACTGCTACTGACTATGACATAAAAAAAACCCTGAGATCATATGATAGCTGTTGCCAGCTGTCCAGGGATGAACGTATGATAAGTAAGAAGCAAAGTAATCCATAATATCCATGCAAGGAGCAATTGTGGTCAAAAAGATAACTAGATACACTTGAATACATTTTTTTTAAATACAGAAAATTATTTTAAAAACATTTTTATTTAAAGTTTATGGACTTCTTTTTTGTGTAAAGCTCCTGCATCCTAATAGCATTTGGTTTGTTTTTATCCATTAAATAAAATGTTTAAATTGACTGTCCTATGGATTTTCAACTAAGAAGTCTTACAATCCATTTGATTGTGATTATGTCAATATCAGAGTTTACAACAAGAAAATTAAGTTACTTTCTCCCTACCTACTCTAAATTTCTTAAAAATTACGACTTTTATTTAACAAGTTGTATTTCAGACCTTCAAGGACTAATATCAATTATTTGGATCAAATAGTTAAGAACAAACTGTAGCAAACAACAAAGTATCCACATTATAGGTGGGACTAGGGTTGGGCAGTGAATTGTATTTGCAATATAATCACAATTAAGACAACACGCCATGTCACAATGCAGAAGCACTCAGTTTTAGTCACATTACATTTAACAAGAGTAAAATGCAAATTATCCCTCCTAACCTTTAGGCTAAGGGCGTAGGTTTGATTTTTATTTTGGTAGGGACACTATTGGTCTGATGTCATTGGTCCTATGCAACAATATGCGAGCTCGTTTTTTTATGCTTGACGTGAAAATCAGGGTGTATTTCGTTTAAAGAGAAAAGCAGCATTTCTTCCTACATTTATACAAATTTTATAAGCGTTACACACTAGATGCTGTTTATCAATGTTTTAAGCATCAGCGACTCTGATGAATTAGGACATTTTTTCCACTTTGAAAAGGTTTGCTTTTGAAATTACTAGTGACTAAGACAGAAATTAAATCTGTGCCTATTTAACAAAATATAGTCTAAATATGTCTGTTATATGTGGATTTATCCTGTTTTTTCTTTTAAGATATACAATTGTGCAGAGGTAAAACCCACTCTTATCTTTGAAATATTCTCTCTGTATCGTGAAACAAAGCAAAATAATAGATTCAAGGGACACCAAATAAATGTATTGCATTTGCATGAGCACTGGAACTGACACTGAGAATATTAATTTCACTCTACAAGTCATCTAGGCTGTAGTTACTCTCTTTAACCCATAATATGTATTTTATCTTGGGCTGAAAGAATTCATCAGATTAATTGATTATTGAAACGTCAACAATTTCAGTAATAAATTAATCATTAACTGGAGTATACAGATTCTAAAACATGTCTTTAGCTCACAGAATGACCCACTTACTGCAGGAATTATACCAACATTGTAATATATAACCATTTTGCATTTTAGATAAAAAAAATTTTTGTCTGTCAATATTCTCCGTCCAGAACTCCACTACTGCTGCAACAAAGCTGTATTGTAAGTTATAAACATGTTATACATATCTAATTCCAAAATTTTGGAAGGGACATGTCCCTATGGTCCCTATGCAAACCTACACCCATGCTTTAGGCAGCAGTAAGACACTTAAAGTGGGTTTCATGCTGCAAGGGAAAAGAAAGTTGCAGCTATCATGCACTGTTGCAGAAGAAGGAACTTTTTCACTCTAATGTAACTGTAAAGCCCTGTAACAATGGACTCTGGTAAATAAATGTTTCAATATCATGTAAGACTGAAACCCTGGAAGAAAACATTAAATGCTTATGGTTTGTGGTAAGGAAAATAGCAGTTATGTTTAAAAATAATCCCAATTTTGATTTCTGGCTGAATCAGTAAGCCCTAACTGGGACTGTCTCACAATTTAAAGCACATTACTACTCACCTTGGAATTGTCCTCCAACTAACTTTAATAAAATACTGTAATAGGATCTTGTTTTCCTACAGTGCATCCAAATAATCTGGAGCATAATCCAACTTCAGAAAAATAAATCTTCAGTATTAAAAAAAAATGCTACTGCATTGTGTCTGGAGCACTGGTGATGTCTATCTCGTTTCTTAGAAACCCTCAGGGTTACTAAAAACACTTTACCAGAAAAAAAAAAAAAAAACACAAATGAAAATCAATTTTCTAATTAATACCTATTCACAAAAATCTACATACATCTCCCGTATACCTCACTGCATCCACTGGAATCTGCAGCCAGAACAAATCCCAGGTTATTGTATATTTTCATCTGGACGTTAAGCAGCCATTATTTTCTACAGCAGACCTCTGCACTTCAGTCAGCTCATGATGGTCAGGTAGCTAACCAGTTGCTCCACTTGCAACTGGCAAATATTTACTGTCTCTTTTTAGCTTAGCATACTAAATTCTCCAGAGGTCTTTTTTTATTTAATGAAAGAGTGCCAAGTGGACTTTGCATAGTACTTGAACAGTGCTGAAATACCACAAACAACATTTTGTTTGTTTCTCAAAGATGTTCCAACGTCATAAAATGGGCTTTGCAAAACTTCATGTCTTCATGTACTCTGTCCATATCTGGTGACATAATAAAAAGATGAAGTTTTGGTGGTAATTTTTTTTATGGTGTGTTTTTATGACACAAAACTTTCTGCCCTCTCTTCTCTTCAAAATACATCAAGCTCAGTCCGACTTGAAGGACAGTATCTTTAGTTGAATTTAGTTTGCAGGTTTAAACAAGTTATTCCTGCATGTGAATAAGCTTTGATCTAAATCATTTCAGTATAGCTCTGACTAAGTCCCATGTAAATTATTGGCATCTAACATTTTCTTCAGCCGTCTGTCCATCAACTCTGACCAATGCACTTCATCCAACACTATGACAGTTCCATTACCCTAATTCAATGGGGTGTGATAAAAATTGTCTTTAGAATGTCAACCCGAATTGTGTTCGCCTCAGACCTCCTTATAACCGCTTGGGATCAAACGACAGTAGCGTCAGATGAAGAAGTTTGCCCTGCAACCAGAGGGTTGTTGGTTCAAGCCCTGGCTTGATTTCCAGTGTTGTTGTGTCCTTGGGGAAGACACCTCACCTGCATTATCTAATGATGGTGGTCAGAAGGCCCAGAGGAGCGTACGGCAGCCTCGCTTCTGTCAGTGAGCCCCAGGTCAGCTCTGTCTACAATGTAGTTTGCCACCATCAGTGTGTAAGTGTGTCTATGAATGTAGTGTAAAGTACTTTGGTCAGGTCCTCTGACTTGAAAAAGTGCATTAAAAGTGCAGGCCATTTACCATTCCTGATAAACCGCAATTCTTCTTGCCTGTTCACTGTAAGGCCTGATCTGTGAAGTATGGGAATGATGGTTGTTCTGTTTACACATTTTCCTGTTTGATGTGAAGCTCTGCAACTCTTCAGAATATTACTTGGCCAGTCAGTTTAGGTGGAGGCCAATGTCTAGAACAAGGTGTTATTCAAAGCAAAACTACACTTTTCTATTTTCAGATAGAGAGCGGTTTTCTGCAAGATACTTTGAATTTATGAGAGTAAATTCAAAGTTGCACTCTCACAAACAGCTACAGGTGCTTTGCTCCAGGTACTTAGAGATTAACTTCCATACAGAAAGCCCATATTCTAATCTTCAGCTACAACAGTATATATGTCAGATTAAATAATACTACTTATACTTCAGCGATAGCATCAAGGTTTTATTTTATTGTATCTCTTATACTATATATGTTGGTTTTACTGGGGTTTTTTTTTACGTCTCTTTGCAGGTGATGAAGCAGACTGAAGATGAACTATCTTTGTCTCCCTTTTATCGCCTCTTTCTTTTATCTTTTCTCCTTTTTTCTGTTTTTCCTTTCCTGTTCTACTTACATTGCAGTGTCCATATAACCTGTAATACTCCCTGCATGAATTATATTAAAGCTGTTTATATGCATAAATTAAGCGGAACACTATAGTAATAGCCGTACTGTTCCAATTGTGAAAGCAAAATCTGTTGGGCTCTCTTTTGGCATCAAGACAATTATTCTTATTGCAGCATCGCCAGACAGGACACTGTTAAAAAAATAATACTTCGAATCTAGGCAGCTAATCATACAATAATGTCTGTAAAAACGTATATGTTATCCATAATCCAGTCTTCATTTTGCCTTTTCTAACTTAATATTTAGAAGTGGCCAATCGAAGAGACCAATATCATATCCTGGCCACACCATATATTTACTTGCGATAAATTTAGCAAAGCATCGAAACATTTCCTTGTTCTTGACAGCCATGCTCTTGTATATGACTGTTTTCCCATGGCTGTAACAAGACAAGATTGGAAAATCTTCCAATTGTGAAAGAAATATATAAGAAGTCCTATGTTTATTAGATGGGATATATTTTAGTGTTAATTTATTCTCTACAGGAACCTCCAGTCAGGCTGAACTCAGAGAGCATGAAAAAAATTTGAAAGGACAGAGGGGCAGAAGAAAACAAGAAGGCCCCTTTTTTCTTTTTGCTTTTTGAAAAGCTCATTATTACTCAAGTTCACCTCCTCCTGAGTAGCAGCCCCCCTCCCATACCTTTTTTCCTTTTTTTACGCTGCTGCCAGTAGTTCCCCCTCCATCTCACCACAAGCACAAGCTGTGCGACTCAGTGACTACCACTCTTCTTTGAGGGCACCGCCTCCATTCTCTCACTGGCTCTTTCATTCCCTCATCCCTGATGCTACGCCCCCCTTTCCTTTCTCCACCCCCTGTCTCTCAACTGAATATCTCTTAGTTGCTGGTTGCACAGCCAGTTCATAGCCAAAGAACCCCTCGTCCCCTCTCACACCGATCCAAGCTTTAAGCCTGATCTTTTTCCTGGAAAACTCAGACATTGCTCCAGAGGACCTTATTCCTCAAGTCTAAAGGTACTGGGAAAAAAAGGTTTATGTCTCTGTTTTTTATCATCTGTAAAAGTCAGAGGAAGAGCTTCTGTGTCTGAACTGACATGCCTATCTAAAGCAAACTGTACACGTGTGTACAGAGAAGGAAGTTAGCAAATTCTTTACAGCTGCAAATAGAATTCTGGTTTTTAATCAACTTGGAGCTTTTCTAGATTAGAAAGCTAAAATATCTTTTGCATGCAGGATTTCCAGCAGTGTTGTTTTTATTATTGTTTACATAACAGTCATAAACAGTCATAAATACTGTAATGAGATGCTTATAACTATCTTTTTTTTTTTTATTTGTTTCTCCAACAAAGATTTTTGTCTATACTTCTGATTATGAGATTTACATCTACATCATTTTACTCCACTCACCAGGCAGCTACTAATAATTTAACTAAAGGAGAGGTGTGACCCTCAGGAGCAGAAGGACTTAACCGAGTCGTCAACATATCTATACTGTACTCATCACTGCTAAGGCCTGCTCCACAGCAGCTCTGCAGATGCAGGCCACAAATATGACTCAAAGCAATGGAGAGAACCCACAGAGAAGCCGCGGTGGTCTTCACCATATCCGGGCTGGAATCCAGTCCAGATCATTGCTCGCCAAGAAGAGAGTGGAGAACATTAAGACAGACCAACTGAAGGCGTTCTTCATGAGAAATGCTTTTGTCATTCTAACTATCGCTGCTGTTATAATAGGTAAGAAACACACTCAGGGATTTTCCTCTTGGACCTATGTGAGTTTTAAACTCTTAACTCTGTGGGCAATTTTTATATTTACAAAGGAAACCTCATTATTCATATCAGACAAATAGTTCTTAACTTCCAAGTCACTACTTTCCCCGCTGTACAATGGAGGAAGGAAACAAACTAAAGAAGACCTAACGGAGTCAGCTCTGATGCATTTAGCACACTAGACTTCCCTTGACCTGGTGACTGAACTGCTGACCTTTAAATTCTACCCAGAAGGAGGTAAAGCTGACCCAACTAAAGCAGGGACATCTGCAGCTAGAAATACCCCACGACATGACAGACTGTTAAATTTAGGGTGCCAGGATGCTTGTCAGATGGCAAAATCTGTTATCTTGAACATGACAGTAGATTTGTGTTAGAATTAACAAAAGGCCCATAAAAAAGACTTGATTTGAAAAGAGTTTTATAGTACTACTTGACCTTCTTTTGTACAGCTTTGTATTTTGAAATGTAACATTTTGCCTCCATATTTGATCTTCCTGCAGGTATAATCCTGGGATTTTCAATGCGCCCATACAAACTGTCTTACCGTGAAGTAAAGTACTTCTCTTTTCCCGGAGAGCTGCTGATGAGAATGCTCCAGATGCTGGTGCTGCCATTGCTGGTCTCAAGTCTTATCACAGGTATCATTTAACAGCTTTGTGGTATAACTTAGCAAAGCAAACAAAGATTATGCAACCAGGAATAAGTATTATCTTCTAATAAGCAAATAAACAACTCCTATAATTTGGAAGGGAGCACTGCTGGGTACTTATATTATATACTGGCTTCTTGCTTTTAGTAGAATAACTTAATGTAAAAAAAGAGAGAAAACATAAAATGGCTTAAGGGTAGATTATAGGGTAGGTGGAAATATTCAAAAGCCTTTTATTTTATTTTTGCAAATAAAAACAACTGCAACTAATGCAATGTCAACTAACTTTGAGCATCATCAGGGCCATTGGCTGATGAGGTACATGTTCCTGTTCTGTGTTACCTTAAGCTCGCTGAACAAACAACTCCTCAAATCGCACCAGTCATCACATCTCATCACATATTATATTAGTTAGATGATGAGGGTTAAAGGGAAATTAATAAATCAATAAGCAAGAACATTTTGAATAAAAAGAAGGACTTATTTCAACATAAGAGAAAAAGAACAGCAGAGAGAAAAACCTAAAATAATAATGTTTTATTAAAACTCCTATGTTAGACTTAAAGTGTTGTGCTGGGTTTATTTTGTTTGTATTTATGACCAGCATCAGTTATTGCATGTTTTTAACAAATGCATGTAATGAAGCAGATACTTTAAAAGCTAGTTCAAGCCAAATGTGTTGTCCTTGACTGCATCTAGATTAAATACACAGTAACAGATATGGTCTGCCATCCCGAAAGACATTCCGACGGTCTATTGTTTACATTGTATCACACAACTTAAAGGCAATGCAGCATGTTCCTCCTGTCTTAAATTAACAATATTGTATTTCCCCCATTCACCCTGCTGTGTGTCCGCTCTATGTGGCCTCACTGTTTATTCCCCATTTTGCAGTTACAAAAGGCTCCCTCCAAGCTATCCTGCATGGTTTCAATCTAAATCTCCTTTTTCATTTGGTTCTTTTATTTTGGATCAATAAGAGAGCTACTCAGACATGAAGAACTACAAAACTAAGGCTGTTATGTTTTGTGGTTATACTGACCTATGTGTAGATCATGAGTAGCCGTGAGCCAGCTATTTTCTGAGCCGATATGTTTTGTTGCTTTCAAGGACAGTAGTGGATGATCTCATTAGCAAAGCCCAAACATGTTGACTTGCAGTTCTGCCTTGAATCACATGTTTGACCTGTTAAACTTTTTTTTTTTATTTGGATGCAACACATCCACTTATTTAATTGTTTTATTTAGAATATTTTAGATTTTCTGAACCTGTCTTTTGTAACATCCTGAGCTCTTCTCAGATATGCCAAAGTTTTATGAAAACCATCCTAATGAATTCGCTGTTGATAGCGGCCTCTTTTTCTTTGCAAGGAAAAAATATATTTATATGTTGAATCACGATTGAATAACACAAAACCCTGGTCATCAGTAGCAAGATGCAGGCAACGGTGGGTTTTACGTAAAATTGACTAACCAATACTGGAGGAGCGTACTTCCAGCGTCAGTGACTGACAGGGAAAGGGCCCAATTGCCTGAGGGGATGACAGACACACAACTTATAATAGTCTGCTTTGTGCTACAACAGTGCATAACAGCAGTATCTTGATTCGTTTAGGACACATGACCTCAACCACAGCGTGTGGAACTCATGGAAGACACATTTATTTTCCAAGTTGTTTATCTTCGTATCCAGAACAGTATACATTACCATAATCTAATCTATTAAAGAAAGTTTTTTTAATTATTTAAATACTGTTTTCATTTTTCTGTATGACTAATGAATTAGTATAATTATGTTTTTCATACTTATTGTGGTTTTGAATCTGTAAGAATTTCAGTTTTAAGTGAGGAAGAATATGTTCTATATGTATACATCTTTTAAATAGCACTGCAGTGAATAAAATACATAATTGGATTCTTATAATAAACCCTGCACTAGTATGTAAAAAGAAATGAATCACACATGTACAAAAATGTATTATATTCATCTTATTACACCAGTATAACTTAAAAATAGAAAAAAAAATTACAAAAAGCATCATAAAATCATTATCTTAGCAACACCTCTGCATATAAGTATAAAACCTCATAAACACAAACTTCTGCTTATATATTTTTTCACTGTATTATATTTTTGTTGCAGAAACTTCTTGAACACTCTGATGGCCTGCACTTTTTTTAAGACTTGTGTGTGACATGCATATAATCATACAGCCAAGGCAAAACATAAAAATATAAACACAGATCTATTGTAGAAAAGAAAATATTATGGTTTTATTATTATTTCAGCTAAATAAAATAATCGTCCTATCTGTGTTTTGAAAATCTAATGAAATAAATTTAACAAACTTGAGTTTGATCTTGTTTCCATCACTGAATTTATCAAAAACTTTTTTTCCCCCAGCAGATATAATCCTACTCTGTTAAAACAACAGTAACATTTTATTCAAGTTTGATAATATTCTATTCCTACATTTTCTTCAACAACATGGTCAAAGGACATGATACTGAACATGGTTAGAGTAAAAGCAATTGCTCCACATGAAAAGCCCTTGCTTCTGATGTGATTTAATCTATAAGTGAATCTAAGTTGAGACCAAGAAACTTGAAGCAGACCTTGAAGGGGCCCTGAGAGCAGCTTTTTACTGAATGTAGTGGGGCCCCGGAAGGTAAGAGGGGGGGCTGTAAGGCGGATAAGGAGGAGAACAACGGATAGAGGCTTATGAGAAAGAGGCTTATTATGTGGTTCACTCATTAAATGATAAGCAGAACATAGAAGAAGGTTCATTTGTTAAGTAATATGTTTTAGCCAAATGTTTCTCCATATATCTTAGTTTAATATAACCTCAAAACTAAAGAAGTCAATTGATACCACTAAAGGGCTTTTATGTTGCAATGATTAGAAAAGGAATTATGGGAGACAGCAGCGAGAGGAGATAAAGGACTGAAGATAAAGATTCAGGGATTGGGCCAACTGTATTTACCAAGATAGATGATGTTCAGATTTAATTAAAGATCGAAACTTTTAGAATTCTGAAAATAACAACCAACTTTTGTCACATTGTAACCACAAACCTTGGCCCAATATATTATTTTGGGCCACAAGAAATTTAAATGACAGCTTAATTGTAAAATACATTTTCTGTTTATTATTAAAAGCATACATGTTTAACAAACACTATTTATGGTAAAACCCATTAAAATGCCTTCAGAAGTCAGTTCTAGGTATTTCTAGTCCTTTTTTATGTAATTGAATCACATTATAAATGCAGCTGTTCTATGCACTGACATCAGAGAAAGAATTACTCACAGCAGCAGCAGAGGAGGAACTGCAGCGATCCATCACTACTGGGAAAAACTTAATTAAAATTATTTGTCTTGTGTATTTTACTTTATTTTTATTTTGACAAGATGGGGCATCAGAAAACAAATAGAATAGATGTTTGCATTTTGGCTGCTCTGTGCAAAACGCTAAATGCTAAATGAATAGCGCTCAACAGTCTGAACACACAATTAGCATTATAAAGCATGGTGGTGGCAGCATTATGCTGTGGCGATAGTATTTTTTAGCACAGACAAGGAAGCTTGATGGGGAAACAAGAGCAAAACAATTCAAATCAACACAGTCAAACCTTTGAATGGTAAAGGCAAAATTTTCTTTTAAATCTATTTGTGGATATGCAGCAAAACTTGAAAATTGCTGTTCAGATGCACTCTACCCATCCATCAATAGACTGAGCTGGATATATTTTGTAAAGAAGAATAGGCAGAAATATTTTAATCTGTAATGTGGATAACTAATAAAAATGTATCCCGAAAGATTTAGAAAGGCTGAATAAAAAGGGATGCAAGACATCTTAGACTGTTGTAAAAACATTTGAAGCATGTACCATACATTAGTTTGGGATTATCCATATGTGGTGGGACACAAACATTCTCACAAAGCCAGACTACAAAGAAAGCCATTCAACAAGCACAACTTCAACCTTGTTCTTTTCGATCTTTTGAAAAGATTGAATTGGTAAGCTGCATCTGTTGTTGCCTGGCCAACAGTCAGGGGATCATTGTGTGTACGTGTAGCCTAGACGAAGTCAACAAGTTTTCCCAGGGTCATCAGGCAAGAAGAAAGCCATCAGTGAATAAAAGAACTGCAGCAATAAGATCAGTGTCTGTTATAAAAAGGGAAGATAGATAAAAGATTTGGGGAGAGACAAGAGGAGAAAAAAAGGGGTGCAAGAAGATCATGATGGAGATTTGGAAACAAGAGCAGGTTATAAACTGGAGATGTGGGAATAAGGGAGGGGAAGAAGAAGATCAGAAAGAAATGCCTTTAAAGCATGAGTCCTGAACACGATGGGACAAAAAGGAACAATGAGGGGCAGAAGTGGGGCAGGATGTCACCAAAACTCATTTAGACTCTTTATAAATTATACCTTTTTGATACTTTCAATTAGTTTTCTAATCCTTTTCCCAGATACACTCTTAAACACTAAAGGATATAAGCCAGGCAATCTTAAACAAAACGGACCTTCTGAGAGATTCACAAACTTCTCAACAAACATCTATAGCGTCAAAGACCTATAAATGAATACATACAGTAAATCTCTCCAACAAACAAACCCTGCTTACGAAGCTCTGACAAAAAGATAATAGTTGAATGTGGATATTTTAAAGCAGCCTCTCCATCTCTTAATTCAGTTCTCTTTGTGTCTTTTTTCTCCCATCTTTGTCCATATAGACTTTGCTCATTGTTTGTACCATCAGCTCTCTGTCTTCCTCGTTGCTAAATTTTGACAGCCAAAACAAAAGCATGTTGGGTCTGAGTTCTGCTGGAACAGGTTTTCTCTGTATGAGAAATCACTGGCACATACAGTTACACCTTGCCTGTATCATTTTCTCTAAGGGACAAGCATTGCCCTGGATTTAGTCAGGACAATCAGGAACTGTCATCTCTGCACATTGTGTTCGCAGCAAACTAATGATACATAGAGGAACATTCAAGACCTTGCAGATAAAGACGTAGGGACTGTGTTCTACCTTCTCTCCAGCTTGGTGACAAAATGACAATCCATGACTAAAAATGTGAATGTCTTACCGCAGGTGTACCTAAATTTGCAATATAAAAACAGATTATTAGCTTTCCCCAAAGGGATTTTGCAGCAGGTGTTATTTTTCCTGTAGTAAAGGTCGCAGTCAGATTGTATTTCTTGTGGTTCTTTGTTGTCAGAGATCATAATCCGGTTGTGTGTATTCCCTTTATAATTACAGAACCTTTTCCCAGGCTAACTGGACACACATGAGCACTGAAATCAGCGGCACATCAAGGCTATTCTGATTGCCATGAGGAAGAATAATTAAAAATCACAATGAAATGACTTTCATCTGATGCAAATCTCAAAAGTCAAAGAACCTTGATAAAGTTCAAGTCTTTTATTCTAGAGACCAATGGATTTATGGAATAGAATAGAATAGAATAGAATAGAATAGAATAGAATAGAATAGAATAGAATAGAATAGAAATTCAGGTGTATCAATTGCAAGTAAAGGGACAGAATAAAAATATCCTACCTAATTAACCTTATTTAATTTTTTTTTAAATTACTGCTGAGTAAGATGATTTGAAAGTGCACAAAAATGTGAATGTATAATAACACAGAAAATAGCAAAATGCTACAGAAGATAAAAAAAAAAAAGAAATGTTTAATATCTGACTGTATGATCTGGTTGAATTGTCTCTATAAAGTGCCTTGAGATGACATGTTGTGAATTTTAGCTATATAAATAAATTTAATTGAATTGATTTGAAAACTAATAGCAGGGAAGTAAAAAAAAATGTGCTTCTTTTTTATTGGGCTGCATGGTGGTGCTGATTGTAGCATTGTTCCCTTGCAGCAGGAAGGTCTGGTTTTGAACTCTGGGCTGGGGTCTTCCTGCATGGAGTTTGCATTTTCTCATGCGTGGGTTCTCTGACCTGGCTTCCTTGGTTGATTGGTGTCTCTATATTACCCGAGAAAATAATAAAATATAACATATGGGGATTTAGAATAAAATATAAATCAACAAAATTCTCATTTGTTAACTTAAAAATACAGATGTTAAAAAAAAAATCGAGAATAAAGATGCAAAAAACACATGAATATTCAATTAGTGGTTGTTTGCCTTTATCAAAGACATAAAAAAATGCTTCCTTATTTTTGAATTTGTCATTGATTATGGCAGGATTGGTCCTACGTGAGGGGAAGAGGGAGTTCATTATAGCTACACAGTGAGTCTCTGTTTAACAAAAGCAAAGGATGACTGCATGGGAAGAAAATAATAGTTTTGGAATAGCCGATTTAGAGTTAAGCACCAACTGTCAAGATTTGAGTTCATTATAGTTTTTCATTTCTTTTGTATGTAATTTTTTATTCTTATTCATTTTGCCATATTTTCTTTTTTTAAGGGGTTTGGAGTTTTTCGTGGTTAGGTCAATGCTATACTTTCACATTGCTAAGCTATTGTAGTCCTACCACAAAAAGAGTTGGTGCTTTTTCATCAAGTCTTTCAGGGGTTTTCCCTGTTCCCTCATGTTCCCGATGATCAGACCGAAGCACAAGGAGAACATCACAAGTCCCAGTGCATTTATTCCATTGACTGATCCTGAAACTGGAATCATCTCCTCTTGCTCTATTTCTTGGCTGCCATTTTGGAGGAATATAGTATCGTTCACCGTAACAGTCACGTGGATTACTCTCTTGGCATAGTGCGTCTTGAACTAGGATATAAAAGTACTTTTTTTCATATGTTTTTCAACGTATTAGGTTCAGGTAGAGCAAAATTATGCAAGCGAGCTATCAGTATCAGCTTTATTGGCCATGACCATGTTCAAAAATAAGGAATTACATGCTCACAACTAACACAGGCACTGCAGTATTTTTTATTGATTATAAGTTTTTCTATTTCCCCTAATACATTTCCATCAAATGTTTCTAAGTAACTTTAATATTCAGTTGTTTTGTAAAGGATAACTTGCATTTTAAAATTAAAATGTTTTTTTTAAACCCTCTTTTTTTCATGTTTCATAAATCTTTCATTTGATCGAGTGCGTAAACTTATTAGCTCTGCCTGAATAGTTTAGAAGCAGCACGAAGAGAAACAACAACGGCAGCAAAGGGCTTGCTTTGTTTATCATTATAATATACAAAATCTAATTTAACAAGTTGATTTTTGTTTGTTTGACTATTTTTGTCATGTTTAGGCATTGCTTCGCTGGACAGACGGGCCTCTGGTAGGATGGGTATGAGGGCAGTGATCTACTACACCACCACAACTGTGATTGCTGTGTTCATCGGTATAGTCATGGTTCTCATTATTCACCCTGGAAAGGGATCCAAGGATGAGTTCACCAAGCAGCAGCAGATAGAGCAGGTCAGCCCTGCTGATGCCTTTCTGGATCTTATCAGGTATTTATAGTCCTGATTCTTAAAGAAGGTGAAAGACTTTCCCTAAAAAAATGAGTAAGACAATAAACCAACTTGATCCTTTGTTAAAAGTGACTATTTCAGTTCACTATTTTATTAATTTCCCCCAAAAATCTCCAGGAAGATACTTTGCTCTTTTTAGCTACTATGTTTTTTGTCTGCTTTTTTTTTAGACTAAATGTCAACTGAGAAAATAAAATTGAAAGCCTTTTCCAGCTTTGCAGTTTTCATGGTCTTAGACTCAGGTGCATGTATTTGAAATAACTTTTTTATTTTAGTAACCTTGTGGTTGCTCTTATTTTTAAACTATATTTGATTATTACATTTTTATTTATTCTAAAACTACTACTTTCCATGATAAATATGTTAAAGAAAAGCAGTTGTTTCCAATATGTCTTCAAAAAAACCAAACTATTAATTTTTCCCCCACAGAAATATGTTTCCTCCAAACCTTGTGGAAGCTTGCACCAAACAGGTATATATCATTTTACTTAATTTCTAATCAGATGTTCTGTAATTTAACAAGGCGAGGTAGCTTTATTTCTATAGCACATTTTAGTAGTAAGACAATCCAAAGTGCTGCACATGAGAAAGAAAAAGAAAAGTACTCTTCCATGGCATATAAGTAACACAAATAATTAAAATAAAAATGAATAATTCAAATGAAGTGGCTATATTTAAAAAAAAGATAAAACAATTGATTAAAAAATGAGAGGATAGTTGCACTCAAAACTTAACTTAAAATGTTTAGATAGCACAACCAACTGTTGGTGTCAGCGAATACACTTTAAATCTAATTTAAAGCAACTGAGGGTTTGCACTTTTATACTTCTCTGGTATTTAGTTAAAGATTACTGGAGCATGAGAACTAATAGCTGTTATTCCATGTTTGGTTCTGGTTTTTGCAGAACAAATTTGAGCCATAAAAAATGCGAGGTTGATACACTGACAGCAAGTCTGCAATGTAATTTGGAGCTAAGCCATTCAGTGGTTTATAGACTAACAGAAGTATTTTAAAGTCTTTTGAGTGATAAATGGGGAGCCAATGTAACCATTTTAGAACTGTGCTCCACTTTCTTCGTTTAGGTGAGGGTGCAGGCAGCAGCATTCTGGATCAGCTGCAGCTGTCTGGTCAACGTTTTAGTCAGAACTGTGAAGTTAACAGTGGAGTAATCAGTTCTACTAAAGATGAATGCATTAATTGGTTTTTCAAGGTCCTGCTGAGACATTAGTGCTTTAATCCTGGAGATGTTCCTTGGGTGATAACAGATCGATTTTGTTACTGTCTTTATGTGGTCTGAAGGTTCAGGTCTGAGTCCATCACTACACCCATAATGAGCCTAATTATTGGTCTATAGCTGTCAGGACTGAAGCTGTCTGCCTACTTATGGTCCTTTGGTCCAGAAACGATTCATCAGTTTTGTTTAGATTCAGCTGAAGAAACTTTTGGCACATCCATGTGTTAATTTCTTCTATTTATTTACCCAGCACTTGATAAGTGTAGGCTCTAACTGGATGAACTTGTCAAAAGTTTCTCTAGAGCAGGTTTTTGCTTCTTTTTTTTCTTTCCAATATCTGTTTAAATCACCCAGGTCATTCTTATGTAAATCTCAGGTCATGATTCATATTTGGTTTGCCACAAAAATACAAATTCAGTATTATTATTTAAACCTGTGTTATAAGAATTCAGAGAGCTGTCACATTTATTATAGGCCTTTTATGAAAAAGCAATTCTTACTAGTTGTTATTTTCCATTATTCAATTAGTAGCATTGCATTGAAAAAAACAACCTTTTGAATTTATCTGAAAAAAGTGAAAGTAATAATTTTCACTTAGACTTGGTTAGTAAATGGTCTCAAACTTTACTAGTAAATTGTATATAATCTCGATGGATAGGAAACATCAAGAGAAATTATTTTTTTACAAGATAGCAGTTTTACAAAATACACAACAATCCAGGTTGCTTTACCGATGTTCACACTACATACCCAGCAGGGCTGTACAAGATGTCTAAATTGAACGTGCTGACCTTTTAAAACTGAAAAATAAGGAAACTAAAAATAATAATTCATATAAAGTTGGTATGGTAAGATATTTCGAACATTGCACTGTTGTTGTTTTTTTTTTTGTTTTTTGTTTTTTTTTTTTGTTGAAAGGTTCTTTTATTCTAAATAGTGCAAGAGAGTAGCTACTTCCTGGCACATGAACACATTGCTATGTCCAAAATCTTTGAGTAGATTTAAAAAATATTTTCTTATGTTCCTACTATGTAAAGGTGATTTTTAAAGGATTTTCATGGATTTATCATCAACCAAAATGTTTCTTACTCTGGCAGTAAGCCACTTTCTATACTGAATTGTATTTTGTAAAGTTCTTATTTTGCAAAGCAAGAGAATTTTGACATTTTCACAGCATGTTGTTTGCATTTTTTTCCACAAAAAGGACATCTTGAGATTATGGAGGTTTGTATTAAGTCAAGCTGAACAAATTTACAAAATTAAAATAGTTCTCAGAATGAATAACTACATTAAAAGATAACCCTAAAAGAGTTTCTGTATTTCCTTGTTAATGAACACATGTAAACAAGAAAACACTTTAGGAGATGTGCAATGCAGAAAGAAAAAAACAGCAATTTGAAGCTCCACCCTCTGCTACACCACACATAAATTAACTCTACAAGATTGATGGAAAGAAAGACGGATAGTCGGGCAAGGGAGTGGATGGTCAGGGATGCAAGCAGGAATCGAGTTAAAAATAATTTAATAATAAAATATTATTAGTATATTACAAGCATTTGTTTTATTATTATTATTAAATGATTGCAATGGAATAATTTATCTAAAATTATTATCAATTATTATTATATACAGTTGTAGGATTTTCAAACAGACTAATCTCCAAGAATCATCCAAATGACCATTTAATTTAGCAGTTCATCATAAGCTGTATATTAATGGCCATCTTCAGCCATGAGCTGCTAGACTGATTGACTGGACATGCAAATAAGAAATACAATAATTGGAAATATAGATATATATGGAAATACTTTGCACACAAATGCCAACTGTATTTTTGCGTAAGCCATGGTAATTCTAGCGACCAAGTAGCCCTGGTCAGAAAGCAATGACTTTCAAAATGTTAGCCCTGCTTTTGGATTTTGATCTAAAACATCCTTTTGCTATTTTTTCCTCTTTTTCTGTCACTGAGCCTTAAATTGATTTTCCTGAATTAGAAATGAATAAAGTCATATTTATCTTTCTTTATATCCTAGTTCAAGACGCACTATGCCAAGAGAGTAATCCATGTGACTGTTACGGTGAACGATACTATATTCCTCCAAAATGGCAGCCAAGAAATAGAGCAAGAGGAGATGATTCCAGTTTCAGGATCAGTCAATGGAATAAATGCACTGGGACTTGTGATGTTCTCCTTGTGCTTCGGTCTGATCATCGGGAACATGAGGGAACAGGGAAAACCCCTGAAAGACTTCTTTGACTGCCTCAATGAGGCCATCATGAGGCTGGTGGCCATAATAATGTGGTATGTACCAGAAATCTGATCTGTAACAGTGAATGATAAATTAGAGACAACACAAAATAGCATCTTTCAGTCTTACATTTCTATCACTCTCTATCCTCAGGTATGCCCCTGTTGGCATTCTGTTCCTGATTGCTGGTAAAATTATGGAGATGGATGATATTTCAGCCATGGGTGGCCAGCTGGGAATGTATACAGTAACAGTTATATGTGGCCTGCTCATCCACGCCATTGTTGTCCTCCCAACACTCTACTTCATTATCACCAGAAAGAACCCCTTGGTTTTCATTGCTGGGCTTCTACAAGCACTTGTAACCGCACTTGGAACATCATCTAGGTCTGTGATTTCATTTATTCTCAATCAGTGACAGAAAAGATCTCCATGAACATTTTTACTGTGCCCTATAATCTTTCATAGCATCATCCCTCTGTCTCTACACAGTTCTGCCACATTACCAATCACTTTTAAATGTCTGGAGGAAAATAACAAGGTGGACAAGCGTGTGACTCGTTTCGTTCTTCCAGTTGGAGCCACTATAAACATGGATGGGACGGCTTTGTATGAAGCCCTGGCAGCCATTTTTATTGCACAGGTCAATGCCTATGATCTTAACTTCGGACAGATTCTAACCATCAGGTATTGCAAAAATTTGCTCCTCAAAAAACATCTTATTTCATTGAAAAAGTAACAAAAAATAGCAACACTGTTGACTCTTTGGATCTGACTATAAATTATTAATTCAGACTGAACAAAGAAAAGATTCTGCTGTTGTCCATCCATCTCCAGACCTTAGAACGAAAACATTAGGCCCAAGCAGCGAAGTGCCGTGAAGGCCTAGTGTAATTCGACTGTTTATTATTGTTCTTACACCAAGTGAATTGGCTTTTTGGAGGCCTTAGCATATACAAAAACTCACCATACTTTGCTCATACGTCAGAACTGGTGAAAATTCAAGTATTTTAATGAGGACTCAAAAGTTGCTCAGAAATGTCTCAACAGCGCCTTCTTCAAATTTTTAAAACACCCTCCCCATTGACCTTTTTTTGTCATAGAGACATGAAAATTGGTACACTTGTTGAGCTTCCTAAGACTTACAAAAATGTCAATTAACATCATAGTTATTGGTATTCAGTAAGTCAGCCATCTTGGATTGAATTTGAAATTTTGACTGGGGTTTTGCTATTTATAACGTCTACATTTGATCGAATGTCTCTGAGGGATTTGTAGATGTCGGCTTGAAAATTGCTCTAATCGCAATTAAGGCATAGGAGATTAAAAGTTATAAAAAAAACTGAGTTTTGGTTAATGTTTAAGGGGCGGAGCCAGGCTTCAAAATTTGATGTCTCGCCAAAAAAATGTAAACTTATATAACTTCTACAAAAAACATTGCAGAGACACAACATATATTATCAGGTTTTTTTTGACAAGGGACCCATGGGCATTAACTCTAGAGTTTACAGAATTTATTTAGAGGGTTCTATTAAATACTAATGCCCCTTAAATATGTGTTTTAGTTTGTGTTTAGTGTAGTTTAGTTTTTTGTTATTTTTCACATTACAACCACCAACTTTTCCTATTTTAGGGGATTTTATGTGCTGTATGATAACATAATTTATTGAAGTAAGCAATTTTAAAAGGTATGACCCTTTTGTGAAACTTTGTAGAAACAGCTTTAACTGCAGTTAAAGGTGTAGTCTACAGGTTTTTGGGTTTCAACTTTCTTTATGCTTTTAGCATTTCCTGGTTGTTTATTTCTGTTCATTTTATTCCTTTCATATCAGTTCATGTCTCTGTGTTTGTTTTCCTATTGTTTATTCCACTTTTTTGTTCCCTGTGTATTCACCTTTATTCCTTTGAGTTAGTATTTATCCTACTCCCTTGATTAAGTGCTTTCTTGCATTTTGGTTTAGAGCATCTGTAAACATCAGTTTCCAGATGTTTCCACAGATTCTTTGAGAATATAAGTTTGCACTACGATTAGTCAAATCTATCACATTAATACTACTTGATCTAATTGCCATGGATTTACCTCTATCAATTTTCCCATCTTAGCATTCCCTTCTAAAAAAAAAACAAAACAAAAAAACAGCATGATACTGCCACCACTGTACTTAACTACAATGGTGGCACGTTTTAGTCTGTGCAATGTTAACCTTTCTTTAGACGTAGTTTGGCATTTGAGCTCAGAAAATTTGATCTTGTATTGACAGAGTAACTTATTCCACAAGTTTGCTGTTTCCCCAAAAAAATTATTACTGTGACTTTCATTTCAAATTTGCTTTCTTAATGCAACAAGAGAGTACAACTAATGGCCTAGCTAAAGTAAAGAGGATTAAATACAAATACATGTCACAACAGATTTAATATAATGCATTGGTCTTTGACACAATATTGGACTACTTTGTCAGTTTTTCCCACACTGTCCCACTGAATACATCAATGTCTGTAGCTGTATTGTAACAAATTGCATAAAGGTTTAGTTGATATGAATTATTTTGCATTGCTGTGCTCTTGAATAGAATACAATAGAAATATTTTGTTCCACTGACAGAATATTTAGATGTGTCAGCAGCAAGTGAGAGAAACATGAGCAACAGAAGGAAAGAAATGCCATTTGTGAGTCCTGTAGCCACAGCATGAACATCATCTACCCTTCCTGCTCCCCAACCCCAATCAAACAGCACAGTAAATTAAGAATTAGCCTGCTGCACCAGAGAGGGGAAATTATCAAGATTGACTGAAAAAAACTAAATAGTTTATAATTTCCTCCTCAGCATCACAGCCACGGCGGCCAGCATTGGAGCAGCTGGAATACCTCAGGCAGGCCTGGTAACCATGATCATAGTGTTAACTTCTGTAGGCCTTCCAACAGATGACATCTCACTGATCATTGCTGTTGATTGGTTCCTGTAAGTATTAGTGAGAACGGGGTTTAAAGAAGAGATCAAGAGGAAGTTTAAGTTAAACAAAATTATACCACTGAACATCCCAAATGCTTCACTGTTTTTCTATTGACTGATTTTTTTTCATACGCCACACAGTATGGAACATGACTTTAGGAGATTGAATAGATTTATTTTGTTTATCTTTTATAGTTGATCTATTTTGCAGTCCTCTGTTTCTACTCTCTGACATTTTTACTGTCATCTCTTTCATTCTAAAGCGATCGATTGCGCACCACCACTAATGTCCTTGGTGACTCCATCGGAGCCGGCATAGTCGAACATTTGTCTCGTCATGAGTTAAGAAAGAACGACCTAGAGTTGGGCAACAAGATGGAGGAGCAGCAAGAAAAAAAGCCATACCATCTTGTTTCTCAGGAGAACGAATATGAAAATGAGAGGCCCAATCCAGATGAGACCAAGATGTAGTGCGGAGTGTTTTAGACTGTTTGAAAAAAAAAAAACATGTCATAATGCACCATGTTCTGTTAAGCCCTCTTGGACTTTCAAATATTCATTTCATATAAATGAGGGATTTCAATCTAATATACTTGTTAGGACATATTTCAGGTCACTTAAGTTTCACTGATGATTGAGGCTCTTCCTCACATACTGCAGGCTGGATAATTGCAACATGTCCGGTTATCTTGTTGGTTTTTGTGATGGATTGGACAATAATAAATCCTGAGATGCATAACTGTCACAGACAGTAGGAATTACAGAGCCAAACTGTCTGTGGCCTTTATTGCCATATGTCCTATTTCACAAGCTAATGTAACGACCAATAACATCCACCAGAGGGTGGTATTTCTATACCTTTCAACTTCAGCAATTCACAGCTCTTAAGTGTACAGATTAATTATTTCTTCTTCTTTTTTGTTTATTTTGTAGAATGACTTTTTATAATAATCAAATGTGTTGGATATTATCCATGTGAAATGGTTTACCAAGTTCTGTTGGAAAAAAGGGCATTTTCATAACCTCTTATCAGACTCCTGTTGCTTTAACTATGATGAACAGATATATATTTTGATTAGGAGATTATGTATTCAGCCTTTCGGCACGCTTTTGTTTAGGTCCTAGCTGACCAAAGAGGTAGGTAAGTACTTTTTTTTATTTTGATAACTTTTAAACAGCTGTTGGTGGTGTTTTTGTTTCACAGCTTCCTCAACCAATGTTATAGTCAGCTATATAACTAAAGTCCATGGCCTGTTCTTTACAGATTTACCTGGATGGGTATGAAACAAAAGCCATTTTTATTTCCATTTTCAACCAAAAATAAAACTGCATATAAATTGTTAGATTTCCTCAAATTTTATCCAAACACTTGGAAACCCAAAGACCACATAATGTTTAGAAGAAAACACTCAGAATGTTTATTTTCTCACAAATTAGAAACATGAAATTCTGGGCATTGGTCAGATTAAAAGAAGATCTTATGTGATTTATTTTACTTTAATATTTTTTTTTAACTAGCAGCTTGATGATCTTGGGAATAGAAGTTATGCTTACTGCACAATTAATTTGAAACATGAATGGATAGATGTTACTGGTATATCAAGTTTTAATGGGTTGGAATCGTTTTCTTCTGTGCCACAACTTTAGAGGGGATATAAAATATTTAGACCCCTTTAAACTCTTTGTTTCATTTTCTAAAAAACTACAAAAAGTAATTTTTTTTGTGGCAATGTTTGGCTTCGTTTTTTTCTTTTTTGATAAACTTGCAGAATGTTGTACATTTTTACTTACATTAATGGGACATAAAATGAAATGAAAATGGCTACACTGAAAAAAAGTGACAACATTAAAGGGGGTTGAATACTTACTACCCCCACCCCGTATATTCCAGTTTTTCTTTTTAATTAGTTTGATTTGCTGTTTTCATCAACTAATAGACAATAAAAACTAATGAGATAATAAGAAGTCTACCAGATTAATTCAAATAGAGTTTACTTGCATAAAAACATGTAGATAAATGTTTATACATTTTTTAGATTCAAATTCCAATGGAAATGTTTTCTTGATGGTTTTATAAATAGTGATTATGTGACTAAATTTTTCTTTACATGTATTTCTGATCTAATATTTCCCCTTTTTTTACACATCACACACTAAGAAATTGAAAAGTTAAATTGTTTACAGTTGCTGGTGCCTCACTTGGTACAAGTGCTTCTTCTTGTGACTTCACATGCAAACATATTTGATTGTATAACTGTAGTGTTGACTTGTACGAAATATTTTTATTAAAAATGAATGATTAAAATCTTTTGTTGTACGTTAATCTTTTTTGAAAACACTTAAATACCTAGTAGTGGAGATTTGTGAGACCTCCTTAGCTTCTTGAAGAGACCAAAGAGTCAAAGTGGAAGAAAAGCTGTAACATACTCAAAGGTTCATTGGTATATAAGCTATCAGCAGTGGCAGTTTTTATTTCTTCCAAAAACTGCAATTTGACAGGAATAACTTCTTCAACCTTCAAATAAGATATTCACTTTATATATATTTGTACTAGTGTGTTCCTCAGAATGCCTCCATTTGTTTTTTCACTTGCTGTTGGTGCAAATGAATTTATCCACTTAGGGAGAATTGCTAAAGGTAATGCATATTCTACCTCTGTACTAATCAAATTCTCTTTAAAAGAAATGCAGAACATCTCCACAAAATAGTAAATCTTTGAGTCTTTAGAGACTTGCCACGTACTGCAAATGGAAAACACCATAAATAGGGCTATTTATATATTTATTTTCTTAGGATCAGAATCTAACTTTCGGATTTTGATTCCTGCCTCTATTCTATTATTAGACCCAGGATGTAGGGGCTCAACCTATAACTACTGGATTGGTTGTTCAGCACCACTCCATCTGTCTGTGTACTCATGTCCTATGGGAAAACATGTCACCTGCCTCCACCGCTGGTGGTCAGAGGGCCGCTGTATTGCCGACTGCATGGCAGTATTGCTTCTTTCAATCTAACCTAGGACAGCTGTGACTATGAAGTAGCTTACCACCACCAGTATTTGAATGACTAAATGTAGAGTGATGCACTTTGAGACTTGAGAAAAAGTTATACAAGTAGAGGCTTTTTACTGTTTATTTTTACACCCACCTTAAAAGACCTGTATTTGATATCATTCAGTAATGGTAAAGATTTATATATTTTCCAACTTGGAAACAAAGACTGTATAGTTTTGTATTATTTTTATCCATACATTTTAACACCAGAGTTCCTTTAATATTTATTTGTATTAACACGCCTTTGAAAATACATTTTGGTGTTTCCATACTAAAGAAACGCATTTCAGTGGACGTCTCCAAACATGTAGAAGCTGGCAGTTAGACTTAGATAGACTTTATTGTAATTTTGTACACACAGTGTATACAAAAATACATTTTGTTCAGTACAGCTCTCAAGACATTTCCATCTTTAAATTGCAGCAGTGATAAAATGTAAACATAAGACTGGCATATGATTTACATCTCCAACATTCAACGCTTTTTTTTTTAAATCCAATTTTACACAACAAGCAGATTCTAGTCCTCTTTCCAAAGCTAAAGACTCTTTTCTATGGCAGACTACAACTCCATATGTATTTAGTCCACAGTGTCTAAGATTGTGGAGAAATAGACATGCCTTTTGGCCTCAGAGCCAACTGAAAGAGTCTTTTACTGAATCCAACATTAACCAGTTTTTGTCCAGATGTTTTTACTTCAGGAAAAAGACTGTAGACTTTGCCCATGTTTAACTATCTGGGGATGGTAAATTATTCTAAATTTTCCTTTAAATCATGCAGAAAATGGTCTGTAAATGGATCAAAGTTAATCTAATTAACTAAGACATTGTTACAAGCAGCAAAAATGTGCAAATATCACATTGATCCATTATCATTGGTCTCCAGCTAATGTTACAACTTTAAAGTTAACTTTGACAATTAACAAACCAATTTATTTTCTATTTCAACCCCTCAAAAGCAGCATGTCTTGCTGAATTTATACAAATTTTATAAGCACTACACACACTAGATGCTGTTTATCAATGATTGAAGCTTAAATGGCTCTGATGAAAGTGGAATTAGGATGTTTTCTCCACTTTGAAAATGTTTGCATTTGAAATTACCAGCGACTAAAACAGTAGGTAAATCTGTGCCTATTTAACAGAATATAGTCTAAATATGTCTGATTTCTTTTAAATGTTCTCTTTATATCATGAAACAAAGCGAAATAATAGATTCTAGGGGCGCCAAATAAATGTATTGTATTTACATGTGCACTGGAACTAGAAGAGGTACTGACACTTAGCATTTAATATATTACTGTCACTCTACAAGTTGTACATCTAGGCAGTAGTAAGTATGTTTAACCCATTTGATTAATTTTATTTAGGGCTGAAACAATTCATCGGATTAATCAATTATTGAAATAATCTCAAAAAATGTAGTGACCGTTTAATCGTTAAATGGAGTATAGAGGCTCTAAAACATGTCTTTAGCTCACAGAGCGACCCAGCAAGAACTATATAAAAATTGCAAAAAAAATTTATAAGAATTTTGCATTTTAGATAAAAACATGTTTTCGTCTGTCAATATTCTCCATCCAGAACTCCTCTACTGCTGCAAAAACGCTGTATTGTAAATTATATTGGTCCAAAAGTTTGGTAGGGACATGTCCCTATGGTCCCTATGGAAACCTACACCCATGAGGCCAATATTGAAGATAATTAGGGCCAGGAAAGGAACATTTCACTTAAACCTGATGATGCATCATTTTGTTTTTCTATATAAGAGGGATGGGTGGCAACCATAGAATAAATAACTGAAATGGATAAATGTGTGAGACCTAGTCTTAAGGACATAAATATTCTTCAAAATATTTCACAATCTATTGACTATACAGATTTTCTGTAGAGCTATTTATTTAACAAAGCATGTTATGATCATTATTGCTTGCTTTGCTTAGATGAATACATTTGAATATTTGATTTGAGCATTAATGTAAAAATTCTAAATAAACAAACGGAAGTGAATGATTGATTAATTCTGTTGTTTAAATTCTAACAGGTGTTTTTTCAGTGTGTAGATACGCTGCCAGAGAGGAGAAACTTGTGTCATAGCGCTCTCTAGCGGATTAGACTGTAAAGCTGCATGGCATTTTGTTTGGCGCCGATGGAGGGAGTCACTCCTGAGATCTTTGGTCAGTCAGACGACAGAACTTCCGGTCGGCATTTTGTTCTACGAGAGGAGAACCTCTGGATGATCGCAAAAATCGTCATTTTTCTCATTTACGGTCGAAATTGGCTGCCAACCTTGTTTATGTCGGCATAGACCGACTGAAACTCCGAAGAACGAATGTTTCCCCGCGAATATCCGTTGAAACATCCACCCTCGACTGACGGAAGAAGAACGAATCGGTCCGACCCGGATTATTGTTGATAGCTAGCAGGCTAGCTCGTCGGCTAGCTGGCGAGCCAGTCGAGTTCCTTCTGGAGGAGCTGCGAGAGAAAAGAAAGGGGGAGCTAGAGATACGGGCTCAAACCAAGCTAAAACATTGCCCTCCCTTCGAACGCAACATCCGAAGGTAAATGCTAACACACAGTTTATTCTCATGTCTATTAGTTTGGAACTGCAATTATTGAAAATGATGTTAATAAATGTGTTCTTGCGAGACCACCTACGGCGACGTTAATCGTTGACCGGGAGGGAACGGAAGCTACTAACTAGCTAGCTAGGTGTGTTTTTGCTCCGCTGAGGCGCTCGGCCCTCACTGGATGTCATTTGTCGAGCCCGAGGATTGGGCCGTTGCCACGGAATTGCTATACCCGCACTTGCCCGTACATGTACTCCGAAACACATCTCTATTTTTCTTAACTTGGTGGAAGAGGGGGGGGAAATAAGCATACCTCAACTAGCGTTTCCTGGTTTTAGTAATATTTTAGCTCTGTTCCCTTCTATTTGAAGTAGCAATAGCATTAGTGCCGAACTAATAACAGTAAGAGCTAGTTAGCATAACTAGCTAGGTAATAAAACGCGATGATTGTTGTTAGCAAATATTACTCTTGCCGTGCATGGGGTGTTTTTTTTTAGTTTGGATGTAGCTTCTGGACATGCGTATGATATCGCAATGGCCAAGAACTTCTCGGCAGCTTAAATATTGTAGTTTTTATGAGACAAGTGAGCTTTAGCTCGGCTATTTAGCAAATATGTTTTGTGTGTGTGTGTGTTTTTTAACAGATGCTTATGTTTGCTGTAGAATAAGATTGTTGTTATTTTGGGTTTTTCTACGTTTTGTTGTTTTCTTCGGCATTCCCTTAACTGTTGTAGAAGTGGTTTTGTTTAGGACTCTGTTATTGACTGAGGACTCTACTTCATGTAAGCTGCAATCGCTTTACTGTTGGAGTTTGGACGTGTTTTTGTTTTGAATGAAAACTGGAGCATGGTAGTATAGTACAGCTTCTGTGTTTGCAGGAGGTGAAGTGTAACAGTTTGGTTTTGGAGGATGCACCCCCCCCCCCCCCCCCCACACACACACACACACACACTCACTCCTTCTACTACCGCCACCATCACAGTGCATCTGTTCCTTTGTGCTGCCTCTTGCCTGTCAGTCTCACAGCTGTCAACCAAGAGCCAAGCCAAGAACACAGACTGAACATGCTAACGCTACCACCTACTAATATACAGTTTGCATTATCCGTCGGTTAATCCTCTGTTACAGTCAGGTCGTGCAGGGTACGTTTCTGCAATTTACCTGCAGTTGTTGGCCTCCATCATGTGCTCTCATCTCTGTTTTGGGTTCAATCAGGCATAAAAGTTATATATATATATATATATATATATATATATATATATATATATATATATATATATATATATATATATATATATATATATACGTTCTGCATTTTCTTAGAAGTGTTAACTGTTGTGCATTGCTCTTTTTATGTTATTGTTTTGGTACAGAATGAAATATGGTTTTGATGAAGAAGGCAAAAAGTCTGACACGGATGTTTTCCATTTAGGAGGCTGAGGGTGCAGGACGTTTTATCTGAGATGTCAGTGAGTCTGCCGGAGACTGCACGGATTTCTTTTAAAAGGTAGACGTGTCCTTGTTGTATTTCAGATATGACCATCATGTCATCGTGGATGCTGCATGTGTTTGTTTGTTATTTATTGTTGCATTTATTAGGCATCAGTTTTCATCGTGCAAATTATGATATGGTATTGCTGTTAGTTTCCCAGTGCTGGGATCTAAATGTAAACCGTGTTACCCCAGAGTAAGTCTGCACATTATATTTTTAATGCTTGTGCTTCACATTATGATTCTTTTTATTATCAATATCACAAAAACTGCTTGTGCTGCGCTAAATATGGACAACGTAAATGTCACTCCATTTCAGCAATATGTTGTTGCTTGTTTGCTGTTGGCAATATTTACGAAAATGCTTTACAAACAGATATTATCAAAAACTATTTTTTGACTTCTGTACCAGCATTTCTAGGTAGATGTAAAGCAAACTGTAATAACAGCAAGCTGTTAAAAATTTAAATGATTAGTTCTTTTGGGGTGGGTCGCTGGAAATAAAATCTCACTATCTACAGTGTTATGTTTGCAAGTAATCTACAGTAAAACACATAAATGTTGTTTAGCATTTTTTTTTCTTTTGAAGAAATCAAGCAACCATTGTCACATTGACTAACATTATTGCATATTGTCTTAATGCCCTGCAGCTCTACCTCAGTGGGAAGCTGATCTATCAAGCAAAGGCATTTAACTGCTTTTTACATAGGACTCTCATTTGTGCAAAGTTATGGTAGTAGGTAACCACTGTATATTATCATTTACATTGTAATAATTTAAACATTTCTTTGGTGGGTGTAGTTATTTTGCAGAACATTCAAATTATCTCCTCGAAAATACGTTGTACACACCAATTTTTTGCAAATAACTGATCTTATTAAACACAGTAATTATTAGGGAGATTATATCGGGTGCAGAGGCTCTATGCCTACCAATCTACATCCTTTTATGTTATTAATGTTCTATGGGACACTGTAGCATTTAAATAAGCTCTCTATCGTCTTAAATCCTGTCTAAATGCCAAAAACACGAATAATTAAGGAATAACTTCTCCAGAAATCAGCAACAAAATCTTAAGCCTAAAGTAAAAACAAATGAAGAAGTTTACACCAGAACCATGCTTTTAGCTAGGAATATTTCATTGGGTGTACACCTTGGCGAATCACACCTTTAGGCTTTGTGCAGCATGGGGGGCTGTAAAGTTTTAAATGTAGTCTCTGAAACGCTATTTCCCGAATTTGGAGGTGGAATGCAGGTAACGTTTTGTCTTTGTTACAACACTACTTTTGTCCTGATTATGGGAAGTATGTGTGCTTGACTAGAGGTGGAAATTTCATAAAGAAGACAAGATCATTTTTAGGTTCAATATTATGTTTCAGAGGTTAATTCAAACAATTAGAAAGTGTAGTGCTACATGGCTGGAATTAGATTTGAGGTATATGATACAAACTGCAAGCACCAGAATAATAAAAGCAAACATATTTTGCTGCCAGGTTTTGACATTTTAATTTTTTTTAGGCATTATTATACAGTTACAGAGGAGTGATCATAGAGCTCTGCATCAGCAGTCCCATGTCTGTCTCCCTGCTAGCTCCCAGATCAGCTTATCTGATTGGTTAATGTGGCGCCTTGAGCAGAAACAATAAAATGTTTCCAACTCCAGCATCTATGGCCGTTGAAATTTTTAACATTTGAGCGAAGTTTCCAGGGGAAAATTAGGGCGTACCAAAGCCGTACATCCGTGCAATTTCAAATACTTTTTGGTAAAGGGCGTACAATGTACACTCGTATGCATTGCTAGCTAACAGACTGACCAGTACAGAGCTCCATCACTTTTTAATTCAAAGATCATGTTATAGTTGATTTTGTAAGCTTGAAATCTATATGAAATTTTTCATTGTTTGCTTAAAAAATAAAGGTAAATATTAATTTGTGTCAGAGGCAAAGACTAAGTTTTTGCCATATGTAACAATTTTCCAACCTTTATTTGTCAATCCAAAAAATGGCGATAGATGATGTATTTTTTAAGATGCCTTTTTGGGCAAAGACCAGCACGCATTCAGCGCGCATCTTCTGCGCCGCTGGTAATATTGATAACCACCTGCGCACACCGACACAACCCATTAAAATAAACATACTTGTTTTCTTGTCAAGAATGTTTACGTTTTGTCCAGTGGGAATTGTTTCCTCTTTTCTAGTTCTATGTTGTTTTGAGACATACGTATTTTGATTGTTATTAATTTGTTTATCTTAATGCTCCAAATCAAACAGACTGAAAACTATCCCTTAGATTAATTTTTTCTTTCTTTTTTGATTGTGAGGGCACAGTTTCACTGGAGGAGAAAATGTAAAAATGTTTTTATGTTTAATTTTTTTTATTTATTGTGTTAAAATCAAATCCGTAAGACTTAGAGCAGCCTGTTAACCCCCTTGGAGAAAAAAAAAACAGCCTCTCTGTGGTTTTGCTGTATAAAAAAACAAAAGAAAACAAAACGGCTATTCTCAAGTTTAAGTAGATACATCACGGCTACATGATGGCGCTACACTGCTACATAAGAAACGAATGTTGAAGGGCTGAGTCTATCATGGATGTTGATAGATTCATCCAATCTTCCATGTTTAGTAACTAGATAACGTTCATTATCTCTCGCTATTCAGTACTACTTTTAAAAGTCAGCTGGCAGCTATGTATTCTGGGACAGTTCAGGTTGCATTTATTTTTTAATTGATTAACATATTTTGCCAATAAACACACAATCTTCATCTTGTTAATCACTGCTTTTTGTTTTTGTCCATCTTTCTCACACTGGCTACACTCTCTCCCAGGTGCCAGGAGATGTGAGGACAGGTGTTGTCCATCGACCCCCTGATATACCTGTGTATCAACACACTCCCCCCGCCCTCACCTTCAGCATGAATGGGGATATGCCCCATGTTCCCATCACCACTCTTGCTGGGATCGCTAGCCTCACAGACTGTAAGTATCAAACACCCGTGAGGACATGTGAGTCAGCAGTATTCTGTTTGTGACAGTGTGGTTTTGACCTCATGCTTTTTTTTGTTATTATTTGTTTATTTATTTATTTTTTTACGAGGAGACTCTTTACTCTTTTTCTCTGAGATTAAGTCTCCTAAATCTTTTTTTCCCCCTTAGTGTTGAACCAGCTGCCGCTTCCTTCTCCTCTACCCGCCACCACCGCTAAGAGCCTGTTGTTCAATTCGAAGATCGCAGAGGAAGTTAACCGTCTACTGGGGTGTCGAGATGAGAGTCTGGCTTCACAGCTAGCCCATGGCCTTAACCAGGTCTCCACAGAGCACATGTGAGTGTTTAAAAATTAGTTGTCCTCACATACTGTTATTCGATAAAGAGCAGTAGAGTAATAAGCAGTAGAGATGCACCGATCCAATTTCTTTAATAAATGTACTTTAGGTTAAAAATCTTTTCAACAGCAGAAATGTTTACATCTTTATAGACATCCGTCTTTGGTCAGTTTGAACTCTTACATTTGCATTTTGGTTTTCAGGATGGATTTTGTCTTTTTGACATGATTTACTGTTTTATTAATTACCTTCTCTGACCTTAGATTAATCTCAGGTTGCCTTTATGAATATACATGTGTACATTCATTCGTATCGTACTTGCTGTAGAGAGGAGTTTATAAAAGGTTCCTAAAAAAATCAGCAGAAATGATAACATTAAAGCAAAAGGAGCTCTGGTATTAGAACAGTATCGGCATCTGCAGAGATCCAAATTTAATTGTCGGATTTTGGATTGGAAGTTAAAAAAAAGTTCATTGGTGTTTCTCTGATAACTACAGGAAGCCTGTCTTCACATTAACATACAATTTTGGAAGTTAGATTTTATGTGACACGGAGTCAGGACATCTTAATGGGGATAATACTAATGATTTAAGTGCTACTAAATTTACTTGATGCAGATATTGCATAAGAAAATTTAGTATATCTGTGGTTAAAATTGCTTCAGAATTTAACTGTTAAATGTATTAGATTTAAATAAATATATATACATGCTTTTGCATAATTGGGTAATATTTTTCTCCTGATTTAACTTGTGATATTTTCAATTACACTAAAAAAGAAAGGCTAAGTATTAGAAATGAGGACGCATTTTTAGACTTTTTATTGCTTTCCTTTCAACTGTTTATAGAAATCACAAATGATTAACAACAATGATATATTTTTTTATGATCACAATTGATTTTGGTTTTAAAACATTTTGTATTAAAAGAGACGGTGCTCTCTTTATAAAAATACAGCTCAGCAGAACTGGGACTAACTATAAATGTGTATAAGTTAGATACATTTTGACTACAAATTTTGATTTAAAATTTTGAAATGATCTTATTTTGTAAACAGCCATATCTAAAAAAATAAAAATTGTGTCAATATGAAAAATATCATCAAAGGCTAAAGCGGTGCACTGCTGTTAAATGGCAAATCCAAAAAAAGAAAAAAAAAATATATGCTGAGAAAAAGTTGAAGACAAAAAAAACGGCCTCATATCATTGAAAAGTCCAGCTTCACATTTTATTTCAATTTAGAAATTAATAGTAACATTTCTAGGTAAAATGTATATAAATGTATTCATTATTATTGGTTTCTGGGTTTCCTCCTGTTAAACAGTTTTCTGTATAGTTAGAGAATATATCCAACGAATGTCATGTTTTTTTTGGTCACATTTGCATTCGTTTCCTTCAAGTCAGTGATACTTTTTAAAAAATGTTTTATTTCGATTAAATATTTCTTTCTTGTCTGTATATTTTTGCAACTTTTTAGAGAACTGAAGGATAACCTGGGGAGCGATGAACCAGAAGGAGATGCACCACTGTTGCTGCAGACCATGCTGGCCAGGAACCCTGGCATTTTCAGGGAGAAAAGTATGGAAATGGGTTTAGTTTTGACTTATAATAAATCTTTTTTGTAGTTAATGATTTTAACTTTAATTTTGTTGTTGTTTTTTAAGATGTTATGCAGCAACCAATGGTACAACCTTTTAAGATCACCCAAAACTCCATGCATAGCCCTGCACAGTCTGCAAACTTCCAGCCGGCGGCTATCTCCCCCAATCCGTCAAGGTGGGTTGTTTAAAAAATGCATCCGGTCCATATGCATGAAATTATTAAAGATGATATATGAATTTTTGTTTATTCCCTGGTACGTAATGGTGTGTTTAACATAAATGATGTAATAATTGGACTAAAATTCTTCAATGTTTGTTTACCATCTTTCTGTTTTTTGTTCTTCATTCTATCTAGCCGGTTTGTTGGGCCACAGACTGGTTCCAGTAGTCGGTACAGTCCCGTACCCAGCCCTTACACTCCTCAGAGCCCTGCACCAGGGTACATACAACAGTTCCCCCATCAACAACCCCCCAGCTACAACCAACTCCAACAGATACAAGGTGAGAATAAATGTCTTTTCATGTTTTACATTCAGTAGCACAAAATAGAGAAAAACGCACAGTGCATTTTATCTGAATGATGAAGAACTCGCGAAAGGAAAAGTTGTCTTAACATCAATATGTCTAGATCATTGAGCTAATACTCTATTTGCTGTTTGGCTGTTTATTAGATGGAAAAATGTAAGGTATCAATTTTGATCTTAGTAGATTTGCTTTTTATAAACAAAAACATCCATGTTGTACCTGGAAAATGGGGAAAAACACAAAAGTGCAATAATTTGAATATTTTGGCTGTAATAGTTCATATTTTAGAATTGGAGCCAACATGATCAGAGCCAACTCTTAGATCTTTCTTGTGCTTTATATAGAATAATTTTAATTTTGTCCACCTCTGAGTTTTTTTTTAGCTAATATGTTCCAGAATGTTACTATTTTTAAAATATGTAAAAAAAAAAAAAAAAAAAACAAAAGTTGTATGGTCATCAGTTTAGCAAAGACAAGTTTATTAGGACCATGAAAATATTTATGGGGATCATTTTTCACCCGTTTAAGGTTGTTTAGCAACCCGATCATTCTGTGTTATTTTGCCGGCTTGTAATAAATCTGTTATTGCTTTAAATTAAATCCTCCATATAATCATCTCAAAGTTTGATGATATAGAAATAAGCCTTTACAAATTTTGTTCTTTATATTTTAGCGTCAGTAACGAGTCCCATGGTGCCAGGTGGGATACGAAATATCCAAGAAGGCAAAGTATCAGGGCAGCTACCCAATGCTCCCAATCACCATTCAGACAGACATGGTACAGACGACTACATGAACATTGTCCAGCGGCTGGGAAGTGAGGTACCCCTGATTTAATTACAACAGCTCAAAAAAATTAAGGGAACACGTAAACAACACAATATAACTTCAGTTAAATCAAACTTCTGTGAAATCAAACTTTCCACTGATTTTCACATGTTGTTTTTCATATGGAATAGGCAGCATTTGAGATTTTTGGGCATTAGCAAGAAACACTCAATAAAAGAGTGGTTTTGCAGTTGAGGACCACAGACAGCTTACCAGTATCTACACTTTCTGGCTGATGTTTTGGTCACTTTTGAATGTTGGTGGTGCTTTTACAATTGTGGAAGCATGAGATGGACTCTACAACCCACATAAGTGGCTTAGGTAGTGCAGCTCATCCAGGATGGCATCAATGTGAGCTGTGGCAAGAGGTTCTGCTGTTCCTGTCAGGGTAGTGTCCATAGGCTGGAGGCGTTAATAGGAGACAGACCAGTACACCACGAGATGTGGAAGAGGCCGTAGGAGGGCATCAACCCAGCAGTAGGACCGCCACCTCTGCATCTGTGCAGGGAAGAATAGGCGGAGCGCTTCCAGAGCCCTGCAAAATGACCTGCAGCAGGCCACAAATGTGCATGCTTCTGCACAAGCCTCGTGTGTCTGGAGTGTGTTAGCAGTTCCCGCAAGATAAAGGTATTGAAACTATGAACTGGCCCGCCTGTTCCCCAGACCTGAACCTGATTAAGCACATCTGGGACATCATGTCTCAATCATCCACCAACATAACATTTCACCAAAGACTGTCCAGGAGTTAGCATGTGCTTTAAGCCAGTTCTGGGAGGAGATCCTTCAGGAGACCATCTTCCACCTCATTAGAAGCATGCCCAGGCATTGTAGGGAAGCCATACAGGCACGTGGAGGCCACACACAATACTGAGCCTTGTTTTGTCCTGTTTTAAGGACATTATATCAAAGTAGGAACAACCTGTACTGTTGTGTGTTTTTGCACTTTAATTTTGTACGTGACTCCAAATCTAGGCTTCCATTGGTGAAAAATTTTGATTTCCATTAATGATTTTAGTTTGATTTTGTTATCAGCCCATTAAACTTTGTACATAACTAAGTATTCAGTGAGAATATTTAATTCATTCAGATTTTGGGTGTGTTATTTGAGTCTTCCTTTTAGTTTTTTGAGCAATATATATTGTGAAATCATGAATTTGATAAAGACAAAAAATGGATAAATGTCTAAATAAGTTTACGATATAATTTTTCAGGAGGGTGATTTGAGCATGAGGAATCCTTCCTTCCAGATGAGGTCTCCACAGTCAGGCTGCTCTCCAGCATCGAGTGAAGGAACCCCCAAACGTAAGGGTTCTTGAACATAGTCTTCTTTATGAATCACTTGGAAACTCCAGTTAGGGTTTAATTGTTGTATATAGATTTAGTAACATCATCAGTAAATATATAGTCGTATGGACAGTAAAAATGAATTCCCCCAAAAAAACAAGCTTCTCTCTTTTTGTTGCTTGAATTTAGAGGGTTCCCGTCCTCAATTGATTCTCCAGTCGCCGCCTCCCTATGCTTCCTCACCAAGGGAAGGTGGACATGACCAGAAGCAGCATCTCCATCAAAGAAAGAAAGCTCCTACAGTAAAAGAGGAGAAAGATATGTATGACATAGTTAGCTCTCCAAACAAGGACTCCACGAAGCTCACCCTCAAGCTCTCCAGGGTTAAATCTAATGAATCCGATCCACCAGGTATTAACTAACTAAAGTTATTTAAAGTTATTTATTATACTTTAAACTGTGCTAAAACTGGTATTCAGGAAAGTTTTGTTTGTTTTTTTTAGGCTTTTCATCTTTGTGTTGTGTTTGATTTCTCAGGTGACGTTGGGTCGGGCATGGATCAGAACTCGGACAATATTGAGGCTGAGATGGGCTTTCAGCATGTTCCTGTCCTCCAGCCAAATTTAGCCGCCCGGCTGCAGCCGCAGCAGGTCCAGCAACAAATGGGTGGAGCTGGCGGTCTTCAGCCCCCAAGTTCACCCTATGATGAGGCGGAGCTCGATGCTCTCGCTGAAATTGAAAGGATTGAACGTGAGGCAGCAAGCGAAAAGTGTTCTAAAGAAGTTCAAGACAAAGGTATGTTGTTATCTTAGTATAATTTGTTAGTTTATGCACTGTGGGGGAAAAAACATGTAATTGAACTGATTGATTTTTTTGCTGTTTATCTTTTTATAGACAAGCCACTTAAGAAGAGAAAACAGGACTCTTTTCCTCTTGAGCCTGGTGCAGGAGGACCAGGGGCCCCGACTGGTGCCCCAGGGAGTGGATCAACAGGAGGGGCCAATGCAGGCAAACTGACCCCACAAGAGGCTACTGCAGCTGGAAATGGTGCCAGCCGTCCCCCCCTCATGGTGAGCATCGACCTCCAGCAGGCAGGGCGAGCTGACGGCCAGCTCGACCCCTGTCTGGCCGCTCCTATTCCTGCCCTTGAGGCCCAACGCTGGCCTGAAGAACCAGCAAGCGGGCAAGCAGCAGTGGAAGGTTCTGACACAGCTTTGCAGTTGAAACCAGATGGACGACCGGAGGTCATCAAAAACAGGGTTGATAAGCACGACAGTAGGAGAGACGGTCGGGAGTCATCCAAGCACCGACACCATGACAAGTCGTCGGATAGACGCGGAGAATTACCAAAGCCTTCAAATCGAGGGGAACATGGACGAGACAGGGAATCCGACAGGGATAGAAGACATCGAAGCGAGACGGGTTGCAGGGACAGACGGTCCCCTGAGTCCCGCTCCAGGAGCGATCGAGATAGATCTGGCTTCCAGGCCTCCTCTGCCGGAGAGCCCGGTCGGAGCAGCAGTAGACAAGATGGATCCAAAGCGGCCTCTTCTTCCACTGGTGCTAAAATCCCAGATTCTTTCCCTGCTCAGCTCCTTGGAGGGCATACCGGAGCACTGAAGAACTTCCAGATCCCTAAGGTGATCTGGGCTGACCAAACCAAACATGTAGCCGCCTACCAATCATTCAGCTGTCACTGCCTGCAATCTCACGAAACCAAATCATTCCCCCGCTCACTCTTGATTTTTGTTTTCTCATTTGTGTTTTCTCATTTATTTTGTTTAAATTGGTTTTTGTTTTCAAATTCTGTTAACACATTAACTCAAACCTAACCATCTGTTGAACTTAGTTGGTGAATGAGTAGAAGTAGTTGGTGGATATATGAGAAGTAAATGCATCAAGGAGATATTCCACTGTGGTTACAGTTTGCTGAAATTTGGCCCGCAAAGCTAAATGCCTTCCTTTCTTCTACCTGAGACAACAAGACATGTCTTTAGAAACCTTCAGCAGGATGTACACAAGAGCTTGTACCATATGCTATATGTCTACTATAGACAAGTGCTGACCCAATAAGTCCTGATGTCATTCAGTTCTTCCTTTTAAGCTTGTTTTTAGATGAATACTGGAATGCCTTCTCTATATCTCATAGTAAGTCTAAAATCAGCAGATTTAAAGAAACAAAGTCTTCTCAAAAGCCCTTCTGGATTTACTTCACTGAGAAAAAGACTACGCTTTTTGCAATGCTGATGCAGGAGTCTGAATCGGACATTGTGGCGCATACATGTTTTGCGAAGGTTATCTTGAAGTTCATTTCTTGATCTTTAGTAGTATGAGTGCCCATGGATGAGAGCCTTATAGTGCCCTGAAAAAGTTAACTACTTATGCAAAAATATAATATTAAGTGGTGTTCAGTCATTTCCTTGTGCATGGAACAAAATGATGAACCCCTGCTAAGTTTAGTGGTAGGTTTCCAGTGTTTATTCTGCAGTTTTTCTTTTTGCGGTTCTGCTCACTCTGGAGTAGCATCATTATATCTGAATAGTAAGGCTATTTGCATAAGGAGTGAACCCTCAATTGGCAGCCTCACAGACATGCTGCCCATAGCTTTCCAGTTGTTAAGCTAGTTACTGTTACCTGTGGTCTTACTTTTTTTTGTCCGAAAATTGGCTTTCTTTTTTTGTTATTTATTTAATTTTTAATTGAATTAAATTATTATTTTTATTTTTATTTTTTGTGGCTAACAAGATTTACCTGCTGACTAATTTGTGTTAGAATTAGTTGGAAATTGTTGGTAGCTGCTTTCATCCAGCTAGCCGGTAGTGCGCAGCAACATCGAGGGAAATATTTTGCTCCTCTATTCGCTGTGCAGGTGGAAGAAAAAACTTGGGACGCTCTTTTCCTATTAAGAGTTTATGTTCATTTGTCAGCTTTTTAAACTGCTGGACAATTTCAGAAAAAACATGTTCTAAAGCTATTTTTGAACATATTATATTCATAGTAAAAAATTCTTTATTTACACTTTTCTTCCTTTGTTGCCATTGCTTATTCCCAATACTTTTCTGAGTCTTAGCATCCCGTCACTAAAACCATAAAGGCAGTCGCCAGCAGTCTGTCAGGACCAAATATATTATGGCACTAGAAATATGATAACCAACCAAATGTTGCATATATGCACTCCTTGACATTTGCATAATTGCAGACATAACCGGTGCATTTATGATTGTTATTGGATTTATTGTCTAGTGCATGCTTTTAGAATTGAACTTTTTTTTTTTTTACCATAAATGGTAGTTTCACATTTCAAACCAGTGTTCTTAAAATCTCAGAGAAAGAGCTAAGCCATGCAGCATCCTTCTCATGTATCATCTGCATTTTTTTTTTTTTTTTTGCATTCAAAGCATGTTTTAATAAAATAACTTATTTTATTTTTGTGATGGAGCTGGTAGACTTTAATTTTCACCAGATCCAAATGGCTATACATATAACTTTGCTAGTGCTTTGAATAGATTTTTAAGGATGGTCAAGGTAGAAAACAATCACACCTCACATTGTGTGTGTTTGTTGCAATGAGCTCTTGTAGCAGTGTAATTTTCTGTCATTTCCCTCCAGTTTTTACATTTAACCTAAATAATGAGAAAGTGGAACATCTCTTTATGTATTTATTCTTGGGTTTCTGGGAATTAACATCAAAATCACAAACATCAGTTTGAATCATTGTTATATATTTTTTTGTTTGATATACACTTCTAAATTTTTCCCTTTAGATTTTTATTATCAGTTTGAAATTATCTCAAAATGTGATCATAGGCATTGAAACTTGAAATTAACCTTTTTTTCTTTCTTTTTCTAGATCAATCGGGACCGTGAGAACAGTGAGTCAACTGAAAGTCAGATGTGGGGCCAGCCTAAGGTCAAACTAGAGAGACTAGGTTTGGTGAAGGACTTTGAGAAGCGACCCAAGCCTGTTGTGGTGTTAAAAAAGCTCTCGGTGGACCAGATTCAGAGAATCATTCGGCACAGCAAGTCAAAGAACAGGTTCTCTGGAAAGTCTGGAAAAAGTAAGGAACAGCCAAGCTGCAGTACATTTTACGTTTTTAACTATTCTTACTTTCATTTTTTTTTTTTAACCAATTAAATTTTATTTGCTCACAAAAACGCTACTATCAAATGTTTAGGTGGTATGGATCCAGAGGTTTTAAAGGAGCTCCCCCCGGAGTTACTAGAAGAAATTGAGTCGACCATGCCAATGTATGAGAGGGTAAAAATGAACAAGAGGAAACGAAGTACCGTTAATGAGAAGCCTAAATATGCTGAAGTCAGCTCAGATGAAGACTATGATGCAAACGGAGAGTGTGAGTTCATTTGTTTCTTCTGTCTTTTTGTTGTTCTGATATAATTATATAGGATATTTTTCTTTGAAGTATAGTATTGTAGTATAACACTCATTTTAGCTGAAAACAGAAAAACAAATGCTATTGCCGTTGCTGGACCTCTGTATTAGAAAATGTTTATAATTACGTCTCTTTTTGATCTATACAGCGGCAAGGAAGCGTCACAAGCGGGACAAAGACAGATCATGGGACATTGAAGAAAGGGAACGACGAGGTTCTGGGGAGCACCGGAAAAGCGGGCATCGAGAAGGTCGGCGAGGTTCCGGCAGCCGCTACCGTGACTCCTCTGAAGAAGATTCACCTCCACCCAGCATGAGTGAAAGTACGCAATCGCATTTGACGAGTTTGTTTTGTTAAACATGTCTGAGAGAAAGGATGAGCACATTTTGTAAAAATAAATTCTGCTTCCATGCTAGAATACATGAAATGTTTTTATGTAAGGAAAACAAGTTAATTCCAGTATTTCTGTGGCTGTCCTAAAAGGAAAACGCTGACAGCAAGAATCTTTGTTTCTTATTCAGTCGCCAGAAAAATGAAGATGAAAGAGAAGCAAAAGAAACGAAAAGCTTACGAACCTAAGCTGACCCAAGAAGAGCTAATGGACTCATCCACGTTCAAAAGATTCTTGGCAAGCATAGACAACATACTAGAAAACCTGGAGGACGTGGATTTCACCACCATGGGTATTTTTATCTATTTAACTTACGTAATGAAAAACGTTTTAAATTGAATTTTGCAGTTTATAAAACCCATTTTCCTCCCCTTTTCAATTTTTTTTTTCAATAAGCAGCAGATGATGATGAGATACCTCAGGAACTGTTGCTTGGTAAACACCAGCTGAATGAGCTTGGCAGCGAGTCTGCCAAAATTAAGGCCATGGGCATCACCAGCAAGGTACAGTAGACAAAGCCTGATATCTCTAATTAGAGCCATATTTATGACAGATGCTTCAAAAACTGCTCTAAATGACATCTGTTTGTGTAGATCCCATCAGACAAATTGGTGAAACTCCTGAACATCCTTGAAAAGAATATCCAGGATGGATCCAAGCTCTCTACCTTGTTAAATCATGTGAGTGCTTTCCTTCTAATCATCTGCTCTTTTCACCATTAACTCATGTTTTAATAGTTATAGTGTTTAACTGTCCACAAAGTGGATAAAGAAGATTTTTGAAAAAACAATTTTTTTCCTTTGCTATCCACAGGACCATGATGCTGAAAATGAGGAAAGGCTCTGGAGGGACTTGATAATGGAGAGAGTTACAAAGTCTGCCGATGCCTGTTTGACGGCTCTTAACATCATGACCTCGACACACATGCCAAAGGCTGTGTACATTGAGGATGTGATTGAGCGAGTTCTACAGTACACCAAGTTTCACCTTCAGAACACTCTTTATCCACAGTATGATCCTGTCTACAGAGTGGATCCGCATGGAGGTGAGTCACATCATCACTTTATTAGGTCATGAAGCAAAAATCTGTTAGTGGGGCGATTTTATTTGGAGCTTAACTGACAAAAAACAATCATAGCTACGGAAATTAATTACCATCTTTTCTATCTGGTTAGGAAGAAGGACTCTTTCTTTATTTTAAAACCGTTTAACTCGTGTTAACAAACGTATTCACATGCACTTTTAATTGTATTTGTTATCCAATGGAAACACTTAGATTGCAGAACTTTGCATAGCGAAAGTAGCAGAATAATGACAGTTTTGCTCACGTTTTTATGGAAACATGGGTAGCCTTGGATAAAACATTTTGAAAGTATCTTTTGGGTCATAGGAACCATAACACATTAAAAATACAATGGATTTATTAATCATATTTGGGGTAAAGAAGAAAGCAATTGAAAGAGTCTCAGAATGTGGACAGCCTTCATTGAAGTGCTGTTGTGTAAATGGAGTAAAAAATACAGCCTTTGAAGGATGTTACGTTAGTATTGCTGATTGGAACAAATATTTTTTTCTTTGAAAAAAGATGAAGCCCCTGAATTTGGACACAACCGTCTCTCAGGCTACTGGCACTCTGAGTAGATGCTCACCACAGAGAAAATATTAAAAAAAGAATGATAGTGATGGCAGCAGTTTTAAATCATGCTCTTGAGTGTTTTCATCCAGAAATGTAATAGAAATTAAGTAAAAGGGATTTTAGCATTTTCAATGCAGTCTGTAACAGACAAGGCAGGAAGGATAAAGCGACAGAAGATTTAACTGGAATTGACTGAAATCATGTTATAGGGATGTTGGACACAGCACAGATGTTTTCCATCATGCTGAAAGGGGTTGCCGACTGAAATTTGTTGCAACCTCTTCTCTATTTTATGATCTGTCAATGAAACCCTCACTAATTGGTTTTTGGTCATGCAATGGCAACAAAAGTTTACTTTCTTTGTTGTGTTGCAACCTTGGTCGATACTCACAAGTCGATACTAAGATGTTATGATGCTGAATGTGGAAATCTGTGTTCCTTTTATTTGAATATTCCTGACTCTCATCATGCAACTTAACCTTATTAGAATATATGACAAGCAGAAAAGTATGATGTGAAAATGCTCTGGATGTTGTGTAGCTGATAAGTTCTTATGCTCTTCCCACCACACAAATGTTATATTGTTCCATTGAGATAATTCAATATTTTGCTCTTGAATTAAGATGTCTTTTTTTCATTCTAAATGTTTCTCATCTAATTGGTAAATTGTATCACCTGGTCAAGCAAAAATTGACTTTCTTATATTTAGTTTCTAGAAAAAGGCTGCTACAGTTCAGGCTGATTTTTTTTTTTTCTCTCAGTCTAATGATGTTTGCATTATAGTAGTCAGTCAGTGAGTGAAGTTTATTTTATGGAAATCATGAGATTTTATATCATCTGTACGAGGCTCCTCAAGATATTATAGATTTAATCTTTTTTTTAATAAATTCTCAAAAATAAAAACTTTTTTGTTTCATCTAGGTGGCTTGTTGAGCTCCAAGGCAAAGCGTGCCAAATGCTCGACACACAAACAACGTGTAATTGTCATGTTGTACAACAAGGTGTGTGACATAGTCAGCAACATTTCAGAGCTCCTAGAAATCCAGCTTCTTACAGATACAACGATCCTTCAGGTAAAAAAAGAAAGCAAAGAAAATGTTTTGGTGGTAAAAATGGTTTCACATTGCTAAGCGTATGAAGTATGAAATATATTTTCTTCCTTTGTGCAGGTTTCTTCTATGGGGATAACTCCGTTCTTTGTGGAGAATGTCAGTGAGCTGCAGTTGTGTGCCATTAAGCTCGTCACCGCGGTAAGCCTTTCTCTGAATGCCAAAAGCCTCTTCAATTGTTTCATTTAATGACTAATTAAAAATCTTAAATTTCATGGAAAACTTGTTTTTTTGGGCTGTTGTATAGTTTTTATTTTTATGTGTTATACTTAATGTTCGATTTGTGACACTTCAGGTTTTTTCCCGCTATGAGAAGCACCGACAGCTTATCTTGGAGGAGATCTTTACGTCTTTGGCCAGGTTACCCACCAGCAAGCGCTCTCTTAGGAATTTCAGGTAGTTGTTTAAACATCTATTTATACTGAGATGTGAAAATAAACTGTTGTATATACACACACACACCAAATGGTATCAAAATGAAATGTATCATTTTAATTCTTTATCCAGAATGTTGCCAGAAAGAGAGCAAACTAATTGTCATGTCTTCTTTTTACTTTAGGCTGAACAGCTCTGACCAGGATGGAGAACCGATGTACATTCAGATGGTGACAGCTCTGGTGCTTTGCCTGATCCAGTGCGTGGTCCATCTCCCTAATGACAAGGATGTGTTTGAAGAGTACGACAAGGTAGGAAAGAAGACAAATGCACAGAACAAGCAAATATATTCTTCCCAATATTTTCTGATTAATCTGTTTTTGTTTCTGTGATATTTAAGGTGGATCAGGATGTTCTAATAACCAATTCATATGAGACGGCAATGAGAACGGCACAGAACTTCCTGTCTGTCTTCCTCAAAAAGTAAGATTTCTATTTTTAACCATTCATTGTTCAATATTTATGTTGATTTTTCAACTTAAGCCATGTTTTATGTCATGATGGATGAGTCTTTATGTTGCTGATATGATAAACTATAAGTAAAACCTTTAAGTTTACTTATTTCCTTTTTAAGATTTTTTTTTTCAAACAAAAATTTACTGCTTGTTGCTTGTGGTTCATTAATGATCCTTATGTTGTGCCTCTTTTGTCTTTGCCTTCAGGTGTGGCAGCAAGCAAGGAGAAGAAGATTACCGCCCATTATTTGAAAACTTTGTCCAGGATCTGCTATCAACTGTAAACAAACCGGAGTGGCCTGCAGCAGAGCTGCTGCTCAGTCTTCTTGGAAGACTATTGGTTAGTAAGAATAGTATGAATAAAGTTGCAAAGTTTCCTGAGCTATCAATTTTCGATCTGAATATAACTATCCTCCTTGTTTTTCATATTTTCTGTTGTTGAAGTTTTTCTCCATTTTTTATTTTTTTTTTCTTCTTCGTTCAGGTTCACCAGTTTAGTAATAAACAGACAGAAATGGCTCTCAGAGTGGCTTCTCTGGACTACCTGGGCACAGTGGCTGCCAGACTCAGGAAGGATGCCGTCACTAGCAAGATGGACCAGAGGTCTATTGATCGCATCCTACAAGAGGTAAGAAACCCAGGCTAAATTTGATTAGAGTAAATTGGTATTAACTAATGTCTGGGTGTTTGGATCAGTACATTTACAGCTATATTACAAAGCTAAGAGATTGAGGAATTTTTTTTAGCCATTTTGCGCTTATGTGATTGAATCAGCATCTTTAAAACAATATTTTGGAGAATGTTCTGGTATCTGGAACCGTTGGCAAACAGTGCTTTAAACTATCTCACACTTTCCAATCTGAAAGAGTATTTTCTGTTGAAGAAATGAAATGATGTCTACATAATTTAATAATGGTAATAATAAAGTTGATCTTCTTTTACTAAATGGAATCCTTTGCTACACATGAATTGTGTTTTGAGATTTTAGGAGGAAGCATTTGTCCTTTGGTTGAAGTATTTTCTTTTCTGGAGTAAGCCGACCTTACAATGTTAGTTTTCCCTCTGGCTGTCATTGGGTGGATCACAATTTATGGGAGGTGCTTTGAAAATACCTCCCATTCATGCAGTCTCTCTTTGTGACTTAAATGGAATGAAAACCCTGCTGGAAATCAGTGTTTCCATTCATTTCTACCGTTAAGATGGGTAACCATTTTATCAAGCATCTGGCCTTAATGTTAACTCTGACCAGCTACAGCAGGCTGGTATGCAATTCTGAAGGTATGCTAACCTTAAAAAAAAAACAACAAAAAAAAATAAAACTTTGATTAAGATAGAAAATTGCATCATTTTTAAAGGCAAGTAATTAATGTGACAAATGAGTGTACACAAAATGTGCAGCTATAGAGGGATTTTCCACGGTTGCCTTTAATTTAAAACGTATCAAATACTCGATCCAAAAACACCCAAACTCTCCGTCCATCCGGTCCCTGTCTCCAGGCCGCCAGCTGCTCACAACCCGAGGACTCTTTCTGACAAGAGTTATGTGTTTAAAAAGAAAAGCTTTTAACACAAGAATAGTATGAAGGAAAACTTTTGTGGTTTTGAAACCATGTTGTTTTCATACCCTGGTACACCATGAAACCAGTAACTGAAACATTTCTAACTCTGACTGGTGTCGTTTTTCCAGCGGAAGTTTTGAATAAGGGTTTTATGAAGAGTTCATAAGCAATTAGATTTTATTTACTAAGGTGTAAACACAACACATGGTGCCTCAAGCAATCTTACAATTTGAAGAAAAAAAGGCATATCAATATAATTGTATGGACAGATTGTAAATGAAATGAAGAACATATATCAGTTCCGGTTTTCGAAAGGAAAGCTGGCCAAGTCTGGCTGCCAGCAGCCGACTCTAATTTAGTTAAAAATATGTTAAAAGTAGACAGGGAACTTTAAAGACACGAGTATCAATCATTTAGAGAAAATACAATTTTAACCATCAAAAAAAAAATCTAAATGAGTATTGCTTCGAATAGTAAGCAGCCAGTCAATCCAAAAACAAAAACAGTGTGATGCTGGTAACGTTTGCAAATAAAACTGATCAATATAAAATGAAAACAAGGAACCAACAAACTGATTACCTAAAGGCTGATTATTTAAATCAGCTTGTGTATTATTAATGTTAACATTTACAAAAACATGCTTACCATGCTCCGTCTTATGGAGATATATGCTAAATTTAGGATCCTCTAACCACTTTTGATTAAATCCACTACTAGTCTGTAAAAAAAAAAAAAAAAAAATTAAATCCACTACTAGTCTGTAAAAAAAAAAAAAAAACAACTATATATATATATATATAAATAACACTTAGAATATAGGGGGGGGACGCAACAGTCGATTTCTGAAAATACTCCACTGTACCTTTAAAAAAAACCTTGTCAATGTTTTCTTTCTAAATAAAAGATCTGCACTCTGGAGACCAGTTCTGCTGTGTCTAGTCTTAAGCATCATCCTCCAGGATAAACTAGTCTGTATTAATACTAAATTTATTGTCAGAGTTATCATTTAAAGGTACCACTGAATGCTTTTTAGAAGAACCTAAACTAAGAATAAAATGCATTTTTTATTTTAGCATTGTTATTTTTACCTTCATGCTTATATTTTACCTTTGTTTTTAATGATCAGCGTGTGACATTATTACTCTGTGGTTGTCTAGTCTCAGGGCACCGATGAAACGCAGCAGCTGCAGAAAGCTTTACTGGACTATCTGGAAGAGAACGCTGAGACGGATCCTTCTCTGGTGGTGGGTTTGAATCGGACTCAGTAGTGTTGATGGAAATCTTTTTCCATTTGCTGAACAACACATTGAAGCATGAAACTTAATTTTAAAAATAAGAATGTTTTCAATACAAAAAGAAATATCCTGCACAGTAAGAACATGCAAAACCTTATTTTAGTTGGTTCATCCTGTTCAATGTACTGTAAGCTGCGCATAATCTCACATGTTGTCTTTGTCCTTCTAGTTTGCTAGAAAGTTTTACATTGCCCAGTGGTTCCGTGACGCTACAACAGAGGCTGAGAAATCTATGAGGAACCAGAATCCAAAGGATGAGGACTCATCAGATGGACCCCAACATGCAAAAGAGATGGAAACAACTGGTGAAATTATGCAGCGTGCAGAAAAACGCAAGAAGTTTCTGCGCAACATCATTAAGACGATACCTGCCCATTTCACCACACTGAAGTAAGGATTTTATTTTGCACAGTTGTGCTTCATAAAAGACCTCTTAGGCTAATCCTATATCTGAAGTGTGCTTAGACCTGCTGCAATCAATGTGGCTCTTCTCAGGTTGCTGTATGAATGGTCTCAACTCAACCTTTCCTTTCCTCCTCCTTTTCTTGCAGAATGAATTCAGACACTGTGGACTATGAAGACTCCTGTCTGATTGTGCGTTATTTGGCCTCCATGAGGCCGTTTGCCCAGAGCTTTGATATTTATTTAACACAGGTAAGATGAGAATCTGAACACTTTTTAATTAAGTAAAATCGCATTGACGGACATAAAAGCAACTGTTAATAGTTCAGATTTAGTTAATAACATTGACGAGAAGATGCAGTCTAATGTTCTCTAAACTACTCCAGGCTTTCTGAGAGCAGCTGTATTTAATTTCTACACCATTTTTATTTATTTATTTTTATTGTGTGATAGATTTTGCGCGTTCTTGGGGAAAGTGCCATTGCTGTAAGGACTAAAGCCATGAAGTGTTTGTCAGAGGTCGTGGCTGTGGACCCCAGCATTCTGGCCAGGGTATGTAAGAAGTTATATTTTTTGGTAAACATTGTCTCCAAATCTGTTCTTCTTGTCATTTTTCATGACACTAAGTTTTTGTTTTTTTAATTGTAAAAATAACCTTTATTTCTGATCTAATTATTTATGCAAACATTTGCTCCTTTCTGTTTTTTCAGTCTGACATGCAGCGAGGTGTCCATGGTCGTTTGATGGATAACTCCACCAGTGTACGGGAAGCAGCTGTAGAGCTGCTGGGAAAGTTTGTGCTTAGCAGACCCCAACTCACTGAGCAGTACTATGACATGCTCATTGAAAGGATATTGGCAAGTTATCTTTTCATTCAGTTGCTGGTGGTCAAACAAATGTTATGTTTTTTTTGTTATGTTGGCTACATAGCGGGGAATGTTGAAATGATCCCTCCTGTTTAAGTGTAGCAAAGATGAGACAGAACAGAACCATGTATGCTATCTGCATCGTTTTTGTGCTTTTAAAATGTGGGGATTTCACCAAGTGAAACATTTTGATGGCTCTGCTTTAAGGTGCGATTGGAGATTGCACTTCTTAAATGGATATGTTATTTCTGACGCCTGTACATTTTGTTTAGTTTTTCCTTGGTTTAAGTTCATCTCTTTAGACTTAGAACTTCTTTAAATAGCCCAAAAATAGCAAAAAAATACCCATAAAAAGTGGTTCCATAAAGATGTTCTACAGACATGTCCTGACAGAAATTAAAAGGTTCACCCTTATCTTGTACATAATACTAGATTGGCAAAGATTTTTTTTTCTGGGTTATTAAGCCGTCTGTACTTAAAGAGATGAAAAATTACTGTTTTGAACATCTCATCTGGTGAGTGAGCATATGGACATTGTTGGGTTGGTTGTCATGGAAATGTGAAGGGGGTTCATGCAAAGTTCACTTATTATTACTGCCCTATACTGCCACCTGCTGGCAAAGCAGTGTTTTTTTTATTTTTGTGGATATTTTTTTTTTGTTGTATATTGATAAAACATTTTTAATTAAATGCTTTTATAATTTTTTACGTTGCACAGGACACTGGAATCAGTGTAAGAAAGCGAGTCATTAAGATTCTCAGAGACATCTGTCTGGAGCAACCAACCTTCAGTAAGATCACTGAGATGTGCGTGAAGATGATCCGCAGGGTCAATGATGAGGAAGGCATCAAGGTATGGATCAGTCTATATGTGCCTTCTGTTTTTATATTATTACACTATGCCTTGTTGTCTAGTAAAAAGATTTCCAAAGATCTATTTTGAAAGACCTTTTTGTTGTAAATATTTGTTAAAGGTATTTAATCTGTTAATGCTTCTGTACAGAAACTGGTGAATGAGACATTTCAGAAGTTGTGGTTTACTCCAACTCCTGCGCATGACAAGGACACCATGACCCGAAAGATTCTCAACATCACTGATGTTGTAAGTTCAGCTGCCTTCTTGGTTTTTGTTGAACCCTGAAACATAGTTTAAGAAAGGCTTTTGGTTTGAGAACCTTCTAAAATGTTTGACTAATGACTCTTTCAGGTGGCTGCGTGTCGCGACACTGGTTATGACTGGTTCGAACAGCTTTTGCAAAATGTAAGTTTTAAGTTTTGTTTTGTTTTCTTTCTTTTTTATTGCATTTTAATTTATATTCAAAATCCTAAAAGGTGACTCTCTTATTTCTTCCAGCTCCTAAAATCAGAAGAGGACGCTTCATATAAGCCAGCTAAAAAGGCCTGTGTTCAGCTAGTTGACAACCTGGTGGAGCACATCCTCAAATATGAAGAGTCTCTTGCAGGTATGCAAGTCTAGTTTTGCTGCTGGGTCTCCTACAGTTTTCTGTTTGAATCCGTAATTGTTTATGAAGATTAAGAGTTTAATTAGTATGCTTGCTTAAACTGTACCTTTCTTTAAAGTTCATGTATAAGTAATAGTCTTGTTTGTTTTGTTTTTTTCATCGTTTTCCATAGAAAACAAAGGAGTAAACTCCACACGGCTCGTGGCATGCATCACCACCTTATACTTGTTCAGCAAGATTAGAGCACAGCTCATGGTCAAACATGCCATGACCATGCAACCCTATCTGACCACAAAGTGTAATGTAAGTTCCTCCATTACCTCTTCATTACATTTAGACCCATCAAAATTAAGACAATGTTTTATGGAGAGTTTTTTTAGCAGGATGGATTTCAAGCTAGTGGAGGTTTTGCACATTACGGTGTGCAAACATCACTCCTTATGATTTTATAATAAGTGAATAAGAAAACAGCTGCAGGATGCAGGAATTAATGAGTTTTATGTTGCCTTCATGGGGTATCGTAATTATGGTAAATATGAAACATGAAAATCCTACATAACCACACGCTCATCTCGCCACTGGAGCGAAAAACTAGAAAATTCTATGATACCAGAGTTGTTTAGATGAGGTAAACTTTGACCTTTTAAACAGCAGCAGAATGTTTCTGTATGGTGAATACTGCATCATTAAGCAATCTCTCCTGCTATTTGTAGCCTAAGCAATGGTGTGACATATTTGAAGGAAATGTATCACCATTTAAACTTGTGGTTTTTTAAATGACTTTTATGGATGAATGAATTAGGAATTCTATTCCTGTTTTGGCCAAGTAGTCAGGATAATATTTGGATCTAACATGTTTCTCTTTTCTGTTGCAACAAAAGCACAATTCACTGGAAATGTCCACTTTACTAGTGGTAGGAATCATCTTTAGAGACAATATGAAGGCAGCATTATACTAGAGCTTTTGACAATAGGTCTGTAAAACATCTCGTTTCATACATCACCCTTGAGTTTATATGTTCCAACTTTGCAAAAACGACTCAACCTGCACAGGTCCAAAGAGTGCCTTTGGTTGTGAAGATGTACCACAAAAGATTTGGTTATCTCCCTCTGTAGTTCAACACATAATTAGAGCTTTTTTTCTTACTGGCTGCTGTCTTTTTACAGCTTGGTTTGATTGTTAACAAATTAAAATGTGCCGATATATCTTACTCTGTCTGTGATGAGTCTATATGATCAGAGTTTCACTAGTACAGCAGTGACAACAAAATGTTTTTAAAAAATATTTCACGATTATATGGCCCCACTAGAACCGTTGTTTGGGTCCAATTAAACAGATTCTTTCAGGTAAAATATTTGTTTTCCCTGCAGACTGCCAATGACTTCATGGTTATCTGCAACGTGGCGAAGATCTTGGAGCTGGTGGTGCCCTTAATGGAGCACCCAAGTGAAACTTTCCTCGCCACCATTGAAGAAGACCTGATGAAACTCATCATTAAATACGGCATGACGGTGTGTGAAAGAGGCTAATCACAAAGCTGATGTGAAGTGGTGGAAGCTCAGTTTGAACAACAGTTCTATTCCTTTTATGTTTAGGTGGTCCAGCACTGTGTGAGCTGCCTTGGAGCTGTCGTAAATAAAGTTACGCACAACTACAAGTTTGTGTGGTCGTGCTTTAACAAATTCTACGGTGAGAAACATTCATTTTTTTCAACTCCATGCATAATATGTGTGACAGCCTTCTAAATCATGCATTCTTTTAAAAGTTGTCTTTACTTTAACATGAACAAAACACAGAAACGGAGCAGGCGAGCAGAATTGGGGGGGTTTATTTTTGATGCCATTTGTTTTTTTGTCCACAGGTGCTCTTAACAAATTCAAGATTCAGCATCAAGAGGATCCCAACAGCACCACATTAGTAGCAAACAAGCCTTTTCTGCTGCGATCGCTCTTCACTGTGGGTGCTTTGGGTCGACATTTTGATTTTGATCAGGAAGAGTTTAAAGGCCCCAACAAGGTGGGACAACAGCTGCACTTTTATTTTAAGACGGACAAAGTAATCAGTTGGAGCTTTGATTCCAATTGGTATTTGGTAGACCAAGAAGCTTCTGATTAAATATCTGATATTTAAATTTGTTCTTTGTCGTCTGCAGGTTATTATCAAGGAAAAGGTCCTGGAGCTCCTGCTGTACTTCACCAAGCATGATGATGAGGTGGTCAAGACCAAAGCCATCATTGGCTTAGGTAAGGTTTCTGTCTTTCTGTCTCTGTGCTGTTCAGAGGTATTTTTTACTTTTCCAGCTGCTCAGTTTTCCCAGGATTAACTTCCTAAATAGCTTCAAATGTTGAACAAACTTAAATGGGAGTGTCATTATGGACATGATTGCAAAAAAATGTATTAATTAATACAATCATCTTAAGATATGAGTTTAGTCTAAAATATATTTATTTTATTATGACGGAAAATATTCATTTTGTTCATTATCTTTCTGAATCGGTCATTAACAGCCAAATTTCTCTGTCCACCAAGTTGTTTGCTAGAAACAGATTTCTAAAAGATGTTATTGGCTTTAAATGTTTACACAGACTTTTACGACTCATCCCAAACTGTAACTAATTTAGTGGGAAACTGCTGGAATAACCTGGTTGGATAAATATTCACACCTTTAAATGAATCCTTTGTTTTGGAAGCGGCGTTTCATCTTGTTTGCTAACAAAAGGAATGTTACTGACTAGGCTGTTCCAGAAATGAAGAAGTCAGTCTGTTGTTGATTAGGGTGTATATTAGGGTTCACTTTAATACTGGGAAATTAAATCCATCCCATTTTCCTTTTCCTTGACTGATACTTTTGTAATATGTGAAAGTTTTGGTTCTTTGTAATCGCCCTCAAGCCAAAGCTTTAGCTAAAGGGTGCAAGTAATGTGTAGTCAGTGTTTTTGATCCTTACTGTATGTCCACTTTCTGTTCTTCTCTTGCAGGTTTCCTTGTCATCATGCATCCAAGCCAGATGTTTGTGCCTGAGGTGAAATCCTTGTACAATGGTATCCTGGCTGACAGCGCCTCTTCCATCAATCTCAAAATCCAGGTTCTCAAAAACCTCCAGACGTACCTGCAAGAAGAGGACTCACGAATGCAGGAAGCAGACCGAGAATGTAAGTGTAGCATCTTAACCTTTGAGGGGGGGGGGAAAGGGTGCTTGCCTGTGCCAGTATCTTAAATTATGTTTTTGGTGTTTGTTTCTTTTAGGGAAGAAACTCTCCAAACAGGAGGATCTGAAAGAGATGGGAGACATATCATCAGGGATGAGCAGCTCCATTATGCAGCTGTACTTAAAACAGGTGTTGGAGGCTTTCTTTCACACAGAGTCCAGTGTGCGGCACTTTGCTCTAAACGTCATCGCTCTTACGCTCAACCAGGGTCTCATTCATCCTGTACAGGTAAGAGGGTTTCCCAAACAAGATCAAAAGCGATCACAAACCTTTTTCTTTTGACACTTGCCTTCATCAGAAGCTCTTAACCAACACTCTTATGTCCACCTGTTCTCTGCAGTGTGTACCCTACCTCATTGCAATGGGAACAGACCCAGAGCCTAGCATGAGAAACAAAGCTGACCAGCAGCTGGTGGAGATCGACAAGAAATACACGGGATTTATCCATGTAAGCTGCTAGTAGATGAATACAAACCAACTGAAAAAGGAGTGATTTTTTATTTCCCCCTAATAATCAAAACATATTGACCATACAGGTGACCATTTTATTTAGTAACCATCGACGCCCTTCAATAAAATCTGTAATTTGACTACTAAATTGATATTTGGAAATTATTTTTGTTTTCTAAAATGTTGTTCTTCAATAAAAACAAGCTTCTAATCTCTTGATAATTATAATGATTGTTTCTTGTTGACCAAAACAAAAAAATGTAAAATGTTTGATGATTTTCTTTGAGGTACCAAAATGAAAACAATCCAGCCATGTTTTGTTGACTTAAAAAAAAGAAAAAAATGTCTGCTTGAACTTTCTGCTTATTCTTAACCCTTTTCTCTTAAAGATGAAGGCGGTCGCCGGGATGAAGATGTCATACAGTCTGCAGCAGGCCATCAATTTATCTCGTAAATCCATTGTTCGAGGCTTCAGACAGGATGAGACCCACTCTGCTCTCTGCTCCCACCTCTATACGATGATCCGGGGGAACCGGCAGCACCGGAGAGCTTTCCTCATCTCATTACTGAACCTCTTTGATGATAGCGCTGTGAGTCAACCTGCATACCTCTAATAGATTTTTTCTGAAAACCATATTAAATCACAAATAATTTGTAATCATACAAAGTAATTAAGATGTTTTTTTTATTATAAAATTGCTATAGAAAATATCTGTCATTGAAATTCTAACAGCTTATACTGCTTTCTTGTTTTTTTTGTGTGATTTTTGCAGAAGACTGAAGTAAATATGCTGCTGTTCATCGCAGACAACTTGGCTTGTTTCCCATACCAGAGCCAAGAGGAGCCTCTCTTCATCATGCACCACATAGACATCACACTGTCTGTTTCAGGCAGCAACTTGTTGCAAACCTTTAAAGAGGTAAATGGACAGGATCAGGGCTTAAATATGGAATTTGATTTAAATGTTTTTTTAGTTTGGATAAAGCATGGAGAAATGCTTTGAAAAACACTTGTACGTCTGAACTCCTTTCTTTCATCATTTACTATCCTTTTATTTCCATACTTCTTTCTTTATTTTCTTTCTTTCTTGTTCTCTACTTCCTTCTGTACTTTTACATATTCTTCCTTTTATCCTGTAATCCTATGACCCTCCCTTCCTTTCTGTACTCTTTCCGATCAACTTTGCGCTTTCAGGTTTTTCAGGTTCCACACTTAAAGTCTTCCCGCAAAGTAATGTCTGACATGCATTCATTATGAACTTTGTTCTTAAAAATATATGTATAAAAAAAACGTGAAATTAATAAAAGCTGGATAAATGATTGGGAGAAAAACAGTATGGTTGACATAAAATTATTCTAGGAACCCGAACCCTGCAGGATGTATGTTGATGTAAAAGTTTCTTTAATTAATATTTATACTGCAGGCATTCAACAGAACTTTGAAAAAAAATAATTTATCTTTTTTTCAGAGGAATAATTTACTGACATGATGTTGGTTTTTCCCCATCAGCTTCTACTAAAGGAGCCGAGACGTAAGGAAAAGAAAGTAAAGGTGTGGAAAAACACATCCGACGGTGAGGATGAGGAGAAGATGAACTGCGATTCTTCCAGAAGCGACGAAGAGGAAAACTGCAACAGTGACGGTAACGAAAACGAAGACAACAACGACGATGTTGTACATCGGCCAAAGAAGACGAGAAAACCTGTGGGAAACGAAGACGGCTCAGATTCTGAATCTGATTTGGAGGATTTGGATGTGGAGGATGTGGACAAAGTAATGCGGCTCCTGCCAGATAATCCCAGCGGCCTGTTGGACTTTGCTAATGCGGTTCAGGGTATCCTGCTTCTGCTGGTGCTCAAGCAGCATTTGAAGAACCTTTATGGGTTTTCTGACGGGTAAGATCTGTAATCAAACCCTTATAATACTGATCAGCTTCTTCTATAGACTCTTAGGCCTGCTTATCTTCACAAAAATCTTAAGTTCCTTTCTGTAATTCTATTTTAATCTCAACTTGTGACTCCTTAAGTGGTAATTTCAAGTTGTCCAGTTATAATTTACAAACTGTAGTTTGTTGAAGTATGCTGAATGTTACTCTTTTCTAGTCAATATGCCTTTAGTTATCAGCAGCATCATTATCAAATGGAAAATTCACATTTGCAGTGTCATAATGACAGATGTGCTTAAATGTAATATTTGTTGGGCTGTAATTTATTCCATGGCTGGAACATATTTAGCCGGTCAACTGGACCTCCACTGTCCTTTATGTCCAAACCTGATTATAGATCTTAGTGAGGACATCATGAATGGAAGTGTGTGTGTTGATCCTGTAAAAAAAATAAACAAAACAAAAAAACTCATAATTCATCAAAGTAGCTTCACTATAGGATAGTTTTAGACAAACATATTCAGATGTCTGCAGCAGTTCTGATATCTAGAGACGTTTATGCTGAGGAATAAGAGCTGGTGATGAATACGACTTATCCTAATATTCTTACTGGAATAATCTTAGAAAGTTAAGGTGGCCACTTTCGTCAGACTTGAAATGGAATGAGTGTCACATGGTTAGATTTAATTAAGCAAAAAAAAAAAAGGCCATCATAAAGCGCCTGACAAAATGCTCTCTCTCTTTCAACAGTAAAATTCAGAAGTACTCTCCGACAGAGTCGGCAAAGGTGTACGATAAAGCAGTGAACAGGAAAAACAACGTTACCTTCAGCCCAAGACAAACCCTGGACTTCATCTTCAACAACATGGGTAATGCCACGCTGACGGAGGACGTGAAACGGCGGATAGTCAAACAGTACCTGGATGTAAGTAATAAAACTAGAGCAGTGAAGTTTCTTCGTACAATTCAGCTTTTTTCCAGCAATCGAGCTTTGGCATTTCCTTCATTTTTACTTCTTCTCACCTGCAACTTAAATCATTTTAGGATAAATGCTTAAAACTTTCCTTGCTCATTTCTGTCACCATGATCTTTTAAACAATTGCCATCATGTCATGCAGTTCAAAGTTCTGATGGAACACCTGGATCCAGATGAAGAGGATGAGGAAGGAGAGGCCTCTGCTAGCGCCAACATCAGAAACAAAGCCATAAACGCCCTACTGGGAGGCTCTGGGCTGTTATCGGGACCCAGTCCGCGCAATCAGGCAGGACCGGAGACGGATGACGACGATAGTGATAGCGATGATCGGACCCCAGGGGTGAGACGGATAGATTCACCTTGTATTAAATGTTTCCTGTTAGGTCAAATCTAACTTCGTTTTTTTAACTTCCTTCTCTTGGTAGTCCTCTCGAAGGTCAAGGCGAGCAGGCGACTCCTCAGATCCAGGCCGAATGAGCGAAACGGTGGAAGCTATGGACGTGATCGCCCTCTGTTGCCCCAAATACAAGGACCGACCTCAGATTGCTCGAGTCACCCAAAAGACTGCCAATGGATACACAATCCACTGGATGGCAGGCTCTTACTCGGGACCCTGGGCAGAGGCCAAGAAAAGGGACGGCCGTAAACTGGTGCCTTGGGTGGACACTATTAAGGAGTCGGACATCATTTACAAGAAGATTGCCTTGACCAGCAACCACAAACTGAGCAACAAAGTTGTACAGACTTTACGCTCACTATATGCAGCACGGGAAGGAGGGGCTAGCTAATGGCTCCTGTTTTTTTTTTTTTTTTTTTTTTTCCCTGTTCCATTTCTACTTTCTGAAACCCCTCTCCTTCCCTGCTCCTGCTCCTCCTCTTCAACCTGTCACCTCCAACAACACAGCCAAACTTCACTGGATTCCTACCTAGCTCCTCATTTTTGTAAGAGAACACAAGAGGGCAAGAATATTTGACACTACATACTTTTACATGACTTATTCTTGCAAAAAAACGACACAAAACAGGAGACTTATATAAGAGGGACTTCTTATGTTTTGCTTGTGTACATGTTCAGAGGATAGAATCCTGAAGGCATTAAAGGAATAATTCTCCCAGATTATCCCTTAGAAGGCTATCGGAAGAGAGACCTGGAGGGAAATGTTTTGTCAACATTGTTGTGGGAGCTCTTTCGCTGTTGTGCAGCAGATTCTAGTCGCTCATTTCTACTCCCACTGTATCATAGTTTAACATGACAAAAAACTAAAATGTTTATATCTCTGAATACAAAAAAAGCTGTAAAAAAAAAAAAAAGAATAAAACCTTAAGTGAATGTTGGGAATTAGTCTTTTTGATGTTCTTATTCAAAGTGTTTTTTGGAGTTTATTATACAACTAGCACCCTGATGGTTTTTTTTCCTTATAGCTTTTAGATATTTGGGAAGAAAAAGTAAAAAAAGAAAATAAGATTTTTTATTTTTGTTCACGTTTATTTGTCCATGCTGTACAATGGCAGAGTCCTCTGAATATAATTTATTCTATTTCGAACTACGCATGCAGTATATGTGGCCTATTGCAGGAAGATATTTTGTAAATTTAGATTTTGTTGTATTAGGTCACCCTAGTAATAAGAGGAAAGGGATTCATACCCTTTTGGTGGAACAAATACTGCAATAAATTTTCTACTTCTTTCTCACTTGTCTGCTCAAAGTGTTAATATGAGTTCATTTTACAAATGAAAGCAAATATTTAATGAGGATGTTGTAATAGCATTGAGATAATTAGGATGGAATGTGACTGAAAGCTTTTACTAGTAATGCCAAGCATTGGTTTTGAGTCCATAGACCCAAACATAGCATTCTATGTTTTTTTCCAGTATAGAGGAACAAAGCTGCCACAGTTAAATAAGTTGTTAAATATTTCTATACCGCATAATTTAAATAAAATATGAAATACATGCATCAAATAAAAATTCTCTAATTATTTTCATCTTGCAATAATTTGTGTAACTAAAGGGGGAATCATTAAAATTATTCATAACTCAAAATCGTATATAAATATTTAAATAACTAGCTTTCTTGATGCTCTTTGGGTAGAATTTATTTTCTCTGTCAGCCTCACAGGTAATTTTACAGGTGGAGATTGAAGGAATTGGTCCGCTGTCGAGTTATTTTGCAGGTCAACTGATGTTGCAAGCACTGGATATATAAAATTTAGGGTTAAATTAATGATTTCAACAATATTGCAGCTCTAATAAAATCTAATTACTATCCAGAAGTTTCTGCAAGCCTAATATTACGCCTTAAAAGCATTAATATTATCAGATTTTCCATGTTCAGTTCTTGCTTCTTAAATGTATACCGTAGTAGTGGATGTTATTTTTCTGAGTCCATCATCAAAATAAGTGGTCCTCCTAATTGTCAATCATTCTGGTGATATGTTTACATAAGGCGGTCCTGCGTGCTCGTCCACATTTTCACCTCCTAGTGGTGAGAGACATAGCGGGAAAATTGTACATCTTTTTGGAAAGTGAGCTTGTATGAGCGACGCAAACAGCATCTTTTAAACAGAGGGTGTACGAGGAGAAATGTTCTCGTGCGTGTCTTCAATAGGTGTTCCCTCTCCAGAGCAAGTACTGGGTTGTGCATGTGCCTTTTTTTGAGTGGAGAGGGTGGTTCTTTTCAAAATTTGCAAAAACCTTCCACAATACCTTTAACTGTTTGTTCTATGGTATAAAGCACAGACTGAGGTATTTCAGTTTTGCTGTTACAAAACAAAACTTAAGTTATAAACCCTGTCAAAATAAACCAACCCGATTCTTCCCCTGGAATCTGTTTAGTGCTTTAAATAGTGTTAAGTTAGTTTTGTCTTGATAAATTAAGTGAAAGCACCTTATTTAAAAGAAACTTATGTTTGCATAGCTCTTTTTTTTTTATTTCTGTCTTAAAAAGCTTCAATATTAATTATATTGCCATATATATTCTAACTTTCTTTAATCGTGTAATTTTTTGATGTAATAAGGTTTAAAGTAAATGATCACGACAGTATAAGGTGGCACTGCGGCCATTGACTTGTCAGATCTTGCATATTTATTTTGTCATAATTGCTTTTAGCCTTTTTGAAGATCAGAGATATCATCCTATGTTTGTTTTTTTATTTGGATTCGTTTAAAATTGTTCCTTTATGGCTCCAAGTACAAATGTTTTTTTTTTCTTTCAAGATTTTTTTTCTTAAGTCTATTTATCAATTTGTGTTATAATTGGCACATCTTATTGAGACATCCACTCTATGTGAGACATTAGGTCTATTTCCATTAAAACCATCCTCCATAACTTGTTATTTTAGCTTTTAGTAAAATACCAGGAAGAACTCCACATCCATAATGCAATGATTTATTACACCTTATGTCTTTTTTACATGTTAAATCTGGTTTACAAAAAAGGGAGAGACATTTAAAAGGTCTGTAAATATATTCAGAGTGTATCAAAATGTATAAAATATTTCTGCAAAGATAGCCGATAGAGCATGGGTATTTTTTTAATTTTATGAAATTCCAGATTATATCGTGATATGATAGTTGGTCATACAGGAATAAATTATATTCCTTAAATAATGAAACATCCTACAGGTTATTAGAAACTGCAGAACATACATTCTTTTGATGTGATAATATTTTTAAGCTGGGAGTAGCTGAGTTACTTTAGATCATGTCAAATAGTTTAATATTTCTTCATATTTGTAATATTATTTTAAAAACACTTTTAAAAGAAGAAAACGATAGCTTTCGATTTATACTCCAATCCAGAAGGTGGCAGTAATGAGCTACGTTTTTTTCAACCGCCATACACAGCAGAGAAGAAGAAGCCGTATGGACCGAGGCGCTTACCGTACAAAATTGACGCCATTGCTAGTTGGTATTTTGAATCGTTTTGGCGGGTTTCGAATTAAGTTGGATGAACGGTTTGTTTCGTACCCAGCTGGTTATACATTTTTAAGGATATGGATCGGTAAGTTTAAATTCTTATTTCGTATAATAATATCTGTCATGTAAAGCAGGAGGGGAAATGAAGTCTCTTCTGCCCGGAGTGTGTTTTATTGTAAACGGACCGTTAAATTTGAACCGCGACGTTTGCTTAGGGCTTTGTTTGTATCTAGCGATTTTATATTTTGTGGAGCTAACTTTCACTGTTATTATTGAGTTATATTTAGTTAGTTTGGGTTAAAATTAAAAAGATATATATTTCGGTAAGTTAGCCTTACAAGCCTATGCATATTGATATTGATTGTGACATATACGCTAGTAACACTGGGTGGATTATGATGGTAATTTGTAATTCCTTGTGTTGAATTTGATGTAGCAGCCGTTTATATGTTTATGCTAAATGCCTTTTTTCCTTGATTGTAATAAGTGGAAGAAAGAGTCGAGCTGGCAGAGGACAAGAGATGCCGTTGAGAGTACAGGACACAAACAGGACGAGCACGGTCTATACAACGCCTATGAGGTTTCTATAATTATCTATTTCTATTATTATCTTTCTTTCTCATATATTTTGATATATTGACGGGGTGCATGTTTTCGAGTATACCGAAATGTAATTAACAATTTGGAACATACCACACCCACCCAATACACAATAATAACTCTTCAATGCAATGACACTGATTGTCTTGGTTCATTTAAAGGTAAATATATTCTTGGTACATTTATCAACTCAATTATCACAAAGAGAAAGTATGAGATTATTATTTATTAAATGAATTATCATAAATTGTGTAGCTCTTCATTTTATACAACATTTTGCCTTAGATAATCTGATATTGAACTTACCTGAAGCATGTGACCCAATTATTTTTATGATAACTAATTGAACTTTATTGATTTCACATTGGATAAATGTACCTCTGCATTTAACCCATCCCTTTTGGGAGCAGAGGGCTGCCATCGTTGGGCTGCCGGGGAGAAATCGGGGGTTAAAGGTCTTTGCTCAGAGACCCAGAGTGGCAGTCTGTGGGAGTGGGGTTCAAACTCAGAACCTCAGGATTCCAAGTTTTGTGCCCTAACCACTAAGCTGACACTCCCCTGATGTATTATAATTATAGTGGAATTATCACAGATGTATTAATTCATCTGAGAAAAAAAACATCCCGCGGAGACACCTTTGCTTATTGACTTTTCAAACTTTGCATAGCTCTTTGCTGTTTATGTTTGGGCCCAGAATTTTGATAAATGTAGATAATGTTTGTATATGCCCTATATTTCACCTTTAAACTTGAGGCATGAAGCACAATTGGGCCATCTACAAATTGAGACTTGTTCTTCCATTTGGATAACAATTCACACATCACACCATTCACCAAAGTGAAAAGGTGATTGGAAAATATTTAAGGTGACTTTGCTTAGATGGTCGGTACATCCTGATAGTTTGTAGTTGAATCTGTTGCATGTTACTCAGCAATTCTTTGGTTTTGTCTTTCTAAAGGTTGTATATGTTTTGTTAGTTTATGTGTCCTACTTTGTTTTTTTCTTTTTTATGGGGAAAAATAAAACTCCATTTATTTGTGTGTGTGTATGGATTTCTTTGCAGCAAACAGCCTTCCTTTGGAAAGCTCAGCATGACGAGACCTTCATCTGTGACTTCTGAAAAGAGGACCAGCTTCTTTGGTCCCCGGTAAGTGAATACAGCAACATTTCTTAGTCCTAACTAGGGCTAGCTGTTATGACTACTACTGATTGTAATTGTCAACTAATTTAGTAATTGGTAAACATTTTGATGGTGATCTTAGTTTTCATATTTACATTTTTTTTCTTCTATTCTTTCTTTCTCATCTGTGCTTTCTGACGCTCTGTGACCTTTAGCATTTAGTGATTTGTGTCTTCTTTGAGCCTCTGTTACTGTGAGGCACTTTCCAACCAGTTAAATATTACATTAGCATTTAGAATGCACATCTATAATGTTTGAAAATATTAATCAACCATGATTAAAAGCCAAGCGGTCCTTTTCAAAATAAGTATCACACATATTGATATGACAGTCATGACATATTTGCAGCTCTACCTGGTTTTTGTATAAAAACAATGTTGGGATGATAAAACAGATCAGTTTGGAAAAGCTTTATACCAATAATGGATCCATTCTACCACTATTTTTCTATCTCTTTACACATATGCTTCTTTTTTAAATGATACTAAAATATTAATTCTTTTTACATCTTCTGTTATTGACATAAAACATATTGACAATAAACAGCCAGTTAGATTGAGTGTTATTAGATTAGGTAAAGTAATCAATGATTATTCACTTCTATGCATTAGGTTCAAGTGTCCTTCATTTTCTAATCTGTTTTGGGTCAGGTAAAAGGAGTTAGTGTTGTAGGTAAATAAGCACACTTTCAAATAAGCCCAATTTACCTTCATATGATATGATTGGCCTGAAAATATGGAATTATTAAAATGTTATATTGATTTATTTATTTTTTATTTTATTTTTTTACTGCAGGACTAGTGGAGCCAGCATGCCTCGCAGTTCAGTGTCGGGGTTTGGAGGAGCTGAGAAGATCAAAGATTCCAGACCACTCCATGATAAAGCTTTTGTTCAGCAATGCATCAGGCAGCTGCATGAGGTAAAATGCCTGCACTGTTTGTATAAAAAAAATATCTTTTTTTTTTTTTTTTTTTTTTTTTATAGGAAGTGTTGGATTATCAGTTAAAGCCTATCTTTGGGTTTTAATTAAATCCGATTTTTTTATTTATATGTATTATTTATTCTAGTTCCTGACAGAACAGGGCTACCCAGTGGCAGCCAAAACCCTTCAGTCTCCCTCCACCAAGGAGTTTGTAAAGATGTTTGAGTTCATTTACCGCTTGCTTGATCCAACATTTGAAATGCCATCAGTCAAAGTGGAAGAGGTGGTTCCAGCTATGTTCAAATTCTTGAGGTAAAGTTAATCTCTCATACCTGTTGTGCTATGTGGACTCTCTCTACATGGATGATATGTATGTTTTTTTTTAAACATTTCTCTCTATCTCCTTTCAAAGGTATCCCTTTGTTCTCTCCAAGTGCTCGATGTATTCAGTTGGAGCTCCACACACCTGGCCTCAGGCCCTGGGTGCGCTCATGTGGCTCGTAGATACCGTCAAGGTGTGAAGATAATAATAGGATCGGCCTGTTGTGATTTAAGGAGAAAACACAACATCTACATGTGTTGGTATAAGTTGTTCAGGGTTTTCCCTCTAACAATTGTCTGTGCTGCAGATCAACCAAAGTTTGGCTAAGCAGGAGATCTATGACGACTCTGAGGATATTGAGGATGGAGCTGAATACAATAAGGTAACTGTTTCCACCTAGAGAAAACGTCAAAAAAGTCCACCTAGATTTGTTTAAAAGATGTACTAAGCTGTTTTCTCTTACTGGAGGTTAGATCAGTGCTTTTAGCAGAACTGTTTCAGTTGCTTCTTTGATTTAAAAGATAATTACCTCAAATTCATTTTTTATCTTACAGTCTTTCTTTGACCATGTGACTGAAACCTATTACAAGTTCATCCATGGCAAGGATGAGTTTAAGGAAGAGGACGAGGCCTTCTCTACCAAACTGAGTAAGCACAGCTACTCCCCAAATTGAAGAGTCAGGGCTCATATGAGATTATGTGTGAGATAGCTGGGAAAGCCAGAATTATTTTAAAGATTTAAAATGGAGTTGAATAAAAAATAAATAAATATCGGGATTAAAAAAATAAAATAACAGAAAACCTTTTCTTTACAGAGCAGGTTTACAACGTTGATGAGGCCCTGCAGGAATCACTAGAGGAGAGACACGAATTCCTCAGTAAGAAGGTGGAAACTCTGGAAAAGGAGGCTCAAAAAGTAGGAGAAACCTTATCAATGCTAACAAGAACCTGGTGTCAAAAATATATAAAAATATGTCTGACTATGATCTGTACAAAGGACTTGTTGCCTGAAAATGTGATGGTTTGATGGCTGAACTTTGCGCATCATTCTGTCAGTTCAGGCAGTTTTTAATCCCTGCTTTAATGTCACCGCCCGGCCCTCTTTCTCCACAGGACCGTCTGATGACGATGAGGATGGACAAAGCAAAAGGGGAGGAGGACCTCCAGAAGCTGCAGAGTTATCGGAGCAATCTGGTGTCTTTTAAAGCTAACCTGGAGAATAAATATTCAGAGCTAAATGAAGAGGTCGAGACTGCTGGTAGATATGAACACTGTTTTTTTTTTTTTTTATGTTGGCAATCTAAGTCTGTATTTAGTCTCTAAGTAACACAGTAAAGCAGAGCTAAGTGTGTTATCCATAGCAGAAACAGGAAGTCAAACAGGAACGCTTACTGCTATGAAGAGAAAAACGTATGTTTCTAGTAGCATGAAGATACTAGATCTGCTTTTTGTATTAATTCGGCTGTCCTTCAATTTTTCAGTCAGTCACCTTGAGACTTTGAAACATGAGAAGAACGAGCTTCAGCAACTCCTGCAGAACCAGAAGTATACTCCAGCTGATGTGGAGAGAATCAACAGAGAGAAGCGGGAGCTGCAGCAGACAATCACCAGTCTGAGCAAAGCTCTTGAGGACGCTGAAATAAATAGATGGAACGAAGAAATCAATGTGGCGAAAGTGAAGGAGACGGTATGTTCATGTAATACCTACTGGAGGGAAGGCAGATATAGATCTCATAGGGTTTATTGGTTTTGTATTGATCTATTTCTTGAAGGATTTACACAAATTAGCTATTCTCGTGTGTTAGGATGAAATAAGTAGAAGACATTTTTCTTTAGACTTAAACTGAGTCCTTCACCTTTCTGCTATTTCCTTCATTCCCAGATGGATCTGAAGGTGGCAGAGTACAACAAGCTGGCACGGAAACTGAAGCTGATTCCTCTGTCCGCAGAAAACGCCTGTGGACACGATTTTGAAATTAGGTCATTTGGATGTGGATCCGACAACGAAGTTCAGCATAAACTACAGATCCAGGTGCTCTGAGCTAAAAATGATACTATTTCAGAAAGTTTAGTTGCCCTCTGTGTGTAACATGAGCTAAAACAGTTTTGTACCTTGTTGTAGATACTTTTGAAAAAGATGATCAGTGATGTCGAAGAAGCCCACAGCAGATTAGTAAACCTCAAATTCCGCCTGGTGCAGTCTGGTGAACAAGTAACTTAATTTTCTTAACACTAGAATTTTGCAAACACATCTTTGTAAGGAATTGATCAATGCTTTTCTCTTTAAGATTGGTTCCAACATCGTGGATAAGTCCAACGATCTAAAGCAGATCAGAGAGCAGATCCGCAAGTTTGATGAACAGCTGGATGCTAACATGCAGGTAGCTCTCACACATGATTTTTCTTACAGCGAATGAACCACTGCTTTTTAAATTCAGTGCCTGACAGAGGATGGTTGTCTATATAGGAGCTGGCCCGGGAGGAGCAGGAGTGGGAAGCCGAGATTGAGTCCATGGAAAACCACTATAAGTTACTGGAGAAGAAGATAAATTATGGTTACGACGATGCTGTACAACAACTAAAGGCAACGCAGCAGCAGTAAGCAACTACTAGGAATAAACATTCAGTTTCATTGGTAAAATGTGATAAAAGCTTTAAATTCACCTTTTATTGTAACATGATCTCACACTTGGGTTTTCGGAAGAACCCAATTAGCATGTTGTCTAAACAAAAACAGGGCTTTGTTGGGCTGCTGTATAAAGCCTCAAACTCAAAGCTATTTCTGACATTTTGAATTGAAAATGCTTCCTGGATGGGAAGCGAAATGTCTTCAAACTTCAAACAAAGCCCAGGGGTTTGTTTTTTAACTTTTTTTTTTTTTTTTTGGAAAGAACCCATTTCATATTCAGTTTAATAATAATTCCATCATTGTTTTTTTGGAACTTTTCCTTATTAATCCACCTATTTCTGTTTTGCTGTTGTATAGTTATTAACTCAACTAAAGGCTAATTGGCTTCCAGCTGTTCTTCACTATATTTAACAATGATGTTAATTTACAAGATAAAAAAAAAAAAAATACATCCTTATAGAAACCCTTATGGACTAAACCTAACAACAAACTTGTTTAGTTATGTTGTTTTTAAAATTTCATTCAATTCATTTTTTAAAAAGTTGTAGTTACCGTTATTGTAGAGAAATTGGTTAAATTAAAACCTTGAACATAGTTATGGGCTCCTACAGTTTGTACTAAATAATTTGTCTTTACTGGGGACTTTAGAAGACTAAATGTCCTTTGTGTTAAGAAATCTGGCAGTTAATATTAGGGATGCAGGATATTGGGATTATGTAGCCGATAACCGATATCAATACTGATGTTAAAGCTGGACAAAAATAAGTAGTCATTGAAATAGCAGTTTTGTTATCCATTTCTGTCACTTTGAAAAATAATATACTCAAATATATTTTCATATGCTGATATCAAATAGATTTTTAAAAACGCGGTATCGATCTATTTTACTTTCAAAATCTCGTGAAATTTCATCGTTCTGTTACAAACTCTCGTGATATTTTGCAAATTCTTGTGAGATTTTGTTAGTAAAATAGATCGATACCGCGTCAATATATCAACATATAAAAATATGGCAACATTTCATGAATTTTCGGGGGATTTTGTAGCATAACGATGACATATAGCAACATTTCATTAGTGAAAGAGATTGATATGGTGTTTTTAAATGGCAATATATCAGCATATGAAGATATTGTGATATTTTAATGTATCAATATTTTTTCCCTCGTCTTTAGAAGTTTTTAAGTCTGTAAAAAAGTTTTTGAGGAAGAAGAAGAAGTAGTATTATTTTTTTTTTTTTAGACTTTAGAAACTCAGAAGCTGATCAAATATCGGGTTAAATATCGGTGGGGTGGCCGATGTCCGATATTCAGTTTTAAGGCCGATACCGATAAGGGGCCGATTATATTGTGCATCCCTACGCTAATATGTTTTCTGTTAGGCATTCAAAGAAAATATGAACATCCACACCACTACCAGTGTTAAGGTGAGATTTGTTAGATTGCACTGGGACCTTAGCTGTTAAAAAGCAGCTCATTCTCACATTCTTTCTTGCTGTATTTCATTCTTGTTGCCCCTTTCAGTTTTAATCAAACATTTTATATTTCTTTTGATTTAGAATAGAAAATCCCTTTATTGTCCCACAATGGGCAAATTCTTGTTTACAGCAGCACAAAGATTGTAGAAAAAATGGTCACACAAATGTGGAGCTTAAAACAAGTGCATAAGAATAACATATTGAAGAGTTAAAAAAATAAATAAATGAAATTCAATTCTTATTTTATTCAAATGCTTTCCCTTATTTTTTGCTGCATCTATTCCATAACTTTACCTTTCTTTTCCTCCTTCACAAAAATCTGAAGTTTGAAAATGTGCCTCGCCTTTCTTTCATTCTACGTTCCTGCTTAATTTGATGAAATCTTGAGATCTTTCTAGAATAATTAAATGATATTACTTTTTGTATTTTATATTTTTGTACAGAAGACAATCTTCAGCAAAAGATTGATTAAAAATATATTGTGACTTTATCTTTGCTTCCTTTTTTTTTTTTTTTTCTATTCAGGTACCACCTGGTCCTGCAGGAGACAAGTGAAGAGAGGAGAATAGTAGCCAATAACCTGGCTTCAGTGTTCACAACATTTGCAGACCACCTGTCCCTTACTGAGGTGACTTTGCTGATTTCTTTAGAACAATATGTTATGAAAAATGCCTTGTGTTTTATTTCATGTATCAGTTGTAAATATGAATACACCTGACCTGAATAGGAATGTTTAGGATGTTATTTACAAGTTATTAGAACAATGGTGTACTTCTTTTAATGCAAGAATTAGGTTAAATTGGGATAAATAAAATTATATATTTAGGTCAATATACAAAACATATCAATAGGCTTACCTTCTAAAGAAAGTATAAACCTGGAAGTTTTCCATCTAGCACCCCTAGTGGATAAAAGCAAGTTTCATTTTCATCATTGAATGCTTCCAGCAATGTTATAATATGGGAGCAACAACTATTATGTAGACAGTAAGTGATTCCAATACAATTTTATCAAGAGATGAACTGCTTATTATTAACAAACTAGATTTATTTCCAGATGTCTCACGATCAAGAAGTTACGTTTGGCTTCCCACTCTCACTGTGTGTGTTCTGTGCCTTATTTTTCAACAGAAGTGTCTGGAGGATATGCACAGCAGAGTGCACCGCCTCTGTTCCAAGACCATCGAAGAGGGTGAGGCGGATGTTCAGAAGCTGATGGAGATTTTCAAGAAATTCCAGTCCAAGGCCAACTCATTATAAACAACATGCAACATTGGGGGAAAAAATGTAGATATATCAGTTAAATGTTTCTTTGTGTTTTTCTTGTTGTTGTTAAACTTTTTTTTTTTTGACATTTATTTTTTTAACTGTACGGATTTAACTAAAAAAAAAACTGTGTAAATAAAATGATTAATAAATAATGTGACTGATGTAAAAATGTTTTGCTGATGCAATTACTGTGACTGACCACATAAACTGCGTAGATGACACCAGATCTGGGGCAAGACCGCTACAGAAGATCCTTCCTGCCTAAAGCAATCAACACCTGTTTCAAAAAATAACATCAGTTACTGCAACATTTAATTTCCCTTTGGGATTAATGGAGTATTTTTAAATTGAATTTAAAACTGATAAGCCTGCCTGGAGCTTTTGCAGAGTAAAAAAGCCGATCAGGTAAACAAACAAATATTTGGTGCCCAACACTAAATGCTATCTGTGGGATTTTAGGTGGAGTCTGGATGTTTCCCATTATGTCTGTAGGCTAACATGTTAGTCATTTTTTCGCAGGGAGCATCTGAAAAGTGTCTGCTCTAAAAGCATTGTAGAAATGTTTTGGCAGATGTGATGGGAAGAGATGAAATGACTGGGGCTCCACAGAGTTGCAGGGTTGGAGTCAGAATGTGATGGATAACTTCCACTACAACAGAAAACACTGAGGCATATGGGTCTGTGTGCTGGCTTTGGTGGTGGTCATGGGAGGAGCATTTTATCCCTGGGAAATAAAGCAGGGTTTAAAAGGCTAGTGCTGTGATGCTGAAGCTAGAGGGACCTCAGATCACTTTTGGATGTTTTTTTTTTACTGGTTACGGTATTTAGAAATGGAAGCACTATTTAAGACAAGGGAACATTAATATATTTGAACTGTTGTAAGGATTTTGTGTTCTCCTGGCTCTCATTAGAGATTTAAAAAGTAGGTAGGTTTGTTTGAATGTATGTATCAAACTTAAATCATCCCAAACTGCTCTCAGGAATGAGAAGCTCACATTTATTGGTTTATCTCATCCTGAAAGATCTGTTTTACAGTGGAGGACAAAAAGGAAATGGCTTCACTTTCTTCCCTTTTCTCTCACAGCTCTCTGTCAAAACAGCACTGTGAAACTGGGAGCCCCGTCTTTGAATGCCTCATGCTTTTTGAGTTCTGTTCCAGCCACTAATTGTCTCCAGATTCAGACAAATCAACCTTTGCCTTAGCTGTGTGCCAAACACACAGAGAACTGGTGCAGCCACTGTAATGAGAGTCTGACTCAAAACCTAATACTGTCTGTCTTCTGAGTGTTCAAGGAGGTAAAAAATGAAACGATTAAATTGATTTGGTGCCTTGTGCTGTCAGCCAAATACATTTGTACTCTCACCAGTTGAACAGGAAGCATTTGGGATGTTTTTTTTGGGTGAGATTTAAAAACCTATAACAGGGATTTACTTCTGTTTAATTTGCAGAGGAGAAGGTTTCTGAAAACATTTTCTTTATCTCAAAACTCTATGAGGGGTGTGTCCAAATTATGACTACTATGTTTCTAATTAATTTATATCCAATCGTTTTAATTTATTTTAATAATGCTTTGTCAAGCCTTAAGGGAATTTAGATATTTCAACTCTCTTTTTTTATTATCAGTAATATACATTTTTTTTGTCAAAATGAAATGCTTGAGATAAAAAAAAAAAAAAAAAGGTATGGTAGCTATCAGAGTGATTTCACTGTTGTCTGTGAGTGTGTTGATGGTAGCACAAACCCCTATTCCCCAAAAGGCACACAAATCCATTCCAAGCATCTTTCAGACACATCTTAGTGAGATTTTTAAAAAATATAACTACCCCTCTTCGACAAACTGGATCTGTCCAGGGGGTACTCTGCCTCTCGCCCATAGGCTGTTTGAGATTTGACCGCCTGTTCAGTTTGTTTAGTTTTTGGTCTCAATGTGAAAGACCATTTTCCCATCTTATTTAGTATTGTACTGTTCTGAGCCATACTGTTTTATTAGGTGTAAGAATTTAGAACACCCTATACATATAGGAAATAAAGAATTAGGGAAAGTTGGCCACAGAAAGTAAGATACAGCTGCTTTTTCTGTGGTTTGGTCCTATTAGTAAGCTCTCTACATATAAATCAGATTTCTCCAAAGATGTTTATGATAATATCACACCAGCTTTTGGCTGATATGACTTCAGATGATAAAATCTAGCATTTATGAATTCATCAATAGGCAAATCCATTGAACATATTTATATATACATATATATATATAAACCAAGTGATAAATACTCTTTTAAAGTAAAATGGTGCAACATAAATGAAAAAATAAAGCTTTTGATATGATAGAAGCTCATGCTTATATGTGTGATCTTTAAAACATTTTGAATTCTTAGAGGCAGCAAGATTTTACATGAGTCCTTCTGATCTGCCCATTTGTTTTCAGCTTCAGCTAAGCAAATTCTACCACAGGAAGGATAATTAAATGAATTGATTTACCTTGATTTACCATTACCAAAAAATCTATCAAATGCAAAAAAAAAAACACCCTACAAATACCTCCTAATTACACTTTAGCCTCTTCTCTTTGGTGAATATTATAAGATAAGTGCTATGTGGATGAAAAAGTAATGGGTTGTATAATCCAGTGATTTTCAACATTTTTTGAGCCGCAGCATTTTTTTACGTTTACAAAGTTGATTGCACCACCAACCAAATTTACACAAAATGACACTCCACCGCAGTACATATTATAGATATAATTAATACTATAGTTTCTAATTGTATTTATGCTCAGTGTGAAACCCGGGCCTGTTTCGATGAACACCAAAGGGATATCCCGGCAGAAATCGTTGAAACGATCTTGCTTGATTCTTGCTCCTTTAAAGTCATGTCCTTTCCAACAACTACTCAGAGATCTTGTAGGAAGTATTTTCATGACATTTATTTAGCTTCTTGCCACACTTTAAGGTTTTTGATCATTAAGAAAAAATTACAAGAAAAAGATAACCAAAGCAACCATAAAATGCAGTTAAAATGTATACATTATACAGGGAAAAACTGGTTGGTCCAGTTATTGATGGAGTCCTCAGCCCTATCCAACATCTTCATATGATTGAGAATAATCACTACAAACATGGATCAGAAAGAACTTGTTAACTGTCATATTTACAGTCACCCACAACAACTTTATTTACAAAAAAAATCACTTTTGGGGGATGAAGGAATTTTGAATAAAAGAAACATGTCAGCAATTAGACTTAGAGAAACTTTGTCATCTTGTATACAAAGAGTGTATACAAAACGAAATTTCATTGCATACATGCTTTGCATGCTTTTCAAAAGTGAATGAGGATCTAACAGTAGTGAAATGAACATTTCCATTTTTTAAAGTGCAGCAGTAATCAGAAGAATATGGTGCAAATGCAGTAGAAACATTGAGTTCTGTTCTAAAAGGGATTTGAAAATTAACCATATTGTGCATATATCATATTTACAAGTGTGATGCGGAGTCATGTTTCGTGACTTGATTAGAGTTTCAACAGTTTAACAGTCTGATAGCAGCAGTGAAAAAGCTGTTTCAGAACCTGCTGGTCCTGCATAGAATGCTGCCAAGCCTGTTCCCTGAGGGCAGCAAGGAGAGCAGTACATGGTAGGGAAATAAGGGTTTATGATGATACAGGCTCGGGACACGCAGAGAACACCAATTATCCTCTATACTGTTCTCACCCATACATCTAAATCAACTTACCAGCAAAGCCACCACTAGCAGTATTGGTTTAGTAATTTCTGTACACACACAGTTTGAGGTAATGATTACACTTACTGCTCTTCTACTCACTAAAGGTTAATAAAAGCCAGATAAAATACAGAGTCAAATTACTCCCGACCCAGATGATGTTTGTTTATTAAAGATGTGTCCAATTCACTGTGGTATAGAGACATGCGCAGCATAACCCAACAGGTAAATAAACAAGTTTTGTGTTGTAAATCTATGTCATGTGTTAAAAATGTTAGCAATTGTCTCTTTGCACCCTTCATAGTTACTTTTTTGTATTACAGTTAGATGATGTGTGTTGGTGACAGGTAGAACAATTGGACAGAGATATCATATTTCTACACATTTGTCTCACCCTTTTAGACATTAACAGGGGTTATTACAGCACTGCAAGAGGTCCTGAGAAGGTCGTTTTAAAGGATGGAAGGTCGCATAGAGGTGGTGAAGGGGCTCTGAGTCAGAAGTTGAAACTAGTGGTTCCCTGTGAGCCATTTTCTGCTCCAGTAGGATCTGTTTCAGAGTTCATTCACCTCAGAAAGGAAACAGATGTCAGTCATGGAATAACATGTTTTAAAAGGACTAAAAGGTATTTATGGAATCCAACAGGCTAGGATTACCTTTATAAATAATCTAATGAACAAAGTTCTTAGTGCTAACGATATAGAGCTGCCATCAGATCGATTCTTTGCTTGTCAGCCTAATAATTGCTAATAACGGCCATTTAATGCTGGATCATGATGGGTGCAGCCTCTTTGGATGAAACCTGCTTTGTTTAATTTTGTTATTTGATGACATGGGGGAAAAAGTGAATGAAATTTAGGAAAGATATGTATGCCATGTAAAAGGAATGAATAAATGAATGAATGACTATATTAATATTTGTTAAATTGAAGTTAAATCAACTGCTTCTGTGTCATCTTATAAGAAAGGGGGATCTATCCATAAATGAAACGTAAATACAATGTGATTAAAACTAAAGTAGTTATAAAGTTTATTAGCATTGGTATACAGGATATATATCTATTTTTGGAATAGAAAAGGAAATGCTGGAATAGAAATCCAACAATTTTGAAAAAGTTGAAAGATTAAACATATGTTGCTTATGTTGAGCTTCTTCATATGCAAAGAAACTCAAGAATAAGGAGATATACATACAAAAAACAAAGATACCAGTGATGGGTTTGATTTATTTATTAAATTTTCTTTTGGAAGACACAAGGGGCTGCTGCAGAGCTACAGCAGTAAATGAAAATGGTGTTTGAAGGCATATTGACATAAAAAAATGATCAACTGCAGAAATAGAGGTAGATTGATGTGACTGGTAGGTCTGTTTTCCCTCCGAGAGTCTTAGTCCCACCCATACCCACACAACTCTGTTTAGAAAGAAGATTAGTGCAGTTCCACTCAGTACCTTGGCAGAGGTACTCCTGAGCTGTATGTTTAAACAATGAGAGTCATGAACACTTGCTTTTTAAGAATGTATGCTATGTGTATTTTCCCACATTCTTAACCTTGATAACCCCAGAATGACAGCTGTTGTGTGAGATGCAAATGTCAAATTCAAATGATGTGTGTTACACAAGGTCTGTTACATGCAGGGTAAACAATGAATAAAGATCTAAATCTTTAATAAACACTTTAGAATATAATGGGTGTAAGTATTATATCTTGAGAAGGACAGTTTCATGATAGAGATTTGATTTTAACCATTGCTGCTCAGTAGGTCTCACGGTGTGTTTGATGAAATGAAGAAGCAGAAAGATACCAGCTTGGATCTAATCAGGTACTGTTCCATTTTTATTTTTTTTTTGTGATGTTATTTTATAGCAGCACAGGGACGTTTTTCACAAAGCAGGTTCACTGAAAAACTTTGAAAAGTTTTCTAAATTTGAAATCAGGGAATCTCTGAAAGAGGAAACTGTTTTTCAACAATAAAGTTTCCTCATCCTCTGTTTCTGTTACCATAGTAACATAGCCCTGAAGTTAACCTGGTCTGGAGCAGGTTTTGTTCAATAAACTCAGTGTCCTCTATTTCCACTCTCCTTGCAGCCAATCACGTTCATTTATTTCCTGATTAAGTCAGGAGGATTTTCTCATAGTTTTGAGTGAACAAAAAAAAAAATCACTCATCACTAAGTCCATTAGACATATTAGGGGTCAAAAACAAACATTGCATGTCCAATTGACGAGGACTCACAGATAATCAAAGATTTATAGGGAGGGGGTTCTAAGACTGCTTGTAGATGTCCTTTATATTCAGAAAGTTATCTTTATGAGCACTACTATTTTGCCTCACAATCCATCACACACATCCATCCTTATCATTCTCACATAAGCAGAATTACACAGATTCTCTAACAGGTATTTAACAGAACTTGATATCATTGAGAGAACATTGATGTGTGATAACAAAGTTAGTTAATTAGATTAGTTTTTCTTTCATAACTATGAGAGATCATTGTAATTATTTTAAAACTATTCCCCTGCACACTATACAGCTATAGGATTTAATAAGAAAGCACAGATATAAAACACGTTAAGGCATATTTATAAAAAAAAAAAAGGTTTAGAAAAGCAAAGCTAATATCTTATTTAAACTGGGGGGGGAAATGACAGAAAGATTCACGTATACTTTCAACAAAAGACACCTCTTGTTAAGATGAATTGGTTTATTGTCTCCTCTGTGAATGTGTATATATATTTTAAAATCTGTATAAATACGCATGCTTGTGTCATATATAAACACAAGCATGGTGATGCCGCAAAGGTGTAAAGGCACTGCAACATGGCAGAAAAGCATTTTCTCAAGTTTCACATGAATATTTTAACCACCAGACACCTCTCACTTGACAACATGAAGGTGAGACTTCATTCACTGCAGAAAATCGGGTCAAATGGGATAACCTATATCTTGTAACTTCAGACTGAATAATGGCATCCCGTCAGAAAGTTAAATTAAGCTTTCACATGTTGCTTTAGCTGTTAAAATATGCCCCCTTTTGTTGTGAACTTCTAACACAGCTAAAATTAAAATCCGTTGACAATTCAAAACAGTCTTTCAGGGAATATTTTTATTTATTTTTAATGTACAAGATGCTAAAAGATAGTGCTGACTGATCTCTGGCAAAACCCATGTATAATTCACCTGAAGTTCCCATTCTGGGTAATGCGTGTGTGAAGCATGGGGTGGGGTGTAGCTGATAAGTGGGAGATTTGCAGCTGATGTTTCAGACCGGAGGTTAGGTGATAGTACCAGTTGATGATCAGTGTTACAGCCTAATGTTAATCCCCCTCGTCTCTGGTTTGTGTTATATTGACAGAACTAGAGTGCTTGTTTTTACTGCATTGTACTCAGTCAGGGGACCAAACCTCTGCTTTCAGGATCCAAATAATTCTATGATGTAAGAATATTTGATTAGCAACACAATTTTTATCAGCTTGGATGGTAAAAAGGGGTCAGATATTTGTTCAGACAGTTAATACAAGAGATTATTGTCTTCATGTAATGTCAGCATCTGTCTTTCCTTTTTTAAGATTTCCGTTCCATCCTCTGTGGCTTGCACTGAATATATATATGCTGAGTTAGACTGACAGACTTTGTGGTTCAGCAATGCCATACAGAGTCTCTTTGCAGATGTATAGTAAACAAACACATTAATGTGACTCCCAGCTTTCATATGTGGCTTTGCTTAAATGGATTAATTTATCTGGATTTATTTATTTTTTCTTTTGTAAAGAATATTCTCAATAAATTTGACTACCGCTTATGAAAATCAAAACAACACAATACCCCATTGCCATGCAGTTCCAATAAAGAAAATTTGTACCTTTTCAGATTTATGCTATTTTTGCTTTATGCCTCTTAAAAAAGGTGTCTGCAATCTGAGTAAATACTTCAAGCAATGTTTGGAAGAATATTCTAATTACATAAACCAACCTGGAATATATATATATATATAAAAAGATTTTCCTTTAGAGCTTATAACTGGTTTTGCCTTCGTTGATTTATCACAAACATATGACAGCTGATAAGTGGCTAGAAGTCTACAATCACTAAAGAAGCTCTTTTAGCAAGCTCATCTTTGTATATATTTGGAAATATTCCATTAAATAAGGTCCAGAACCCATGGAGAAAGGAGGTGGTTAGCTATGAAAACTGAACATATTTATTTTCCAAACCAACAGGATTAAAGAAGGCAGAGAGCAGTGAAACAGGTTCTGGTATAGAAAAAAAGCAACAAAAATGGACTCATATGAACTCTAAAGGAACAGTCAAGACAACAGAGGAAGATGACAGGTGGTGAAAAAGTCAACAAGCTGAGAGACATACAAAGGAGGTAATGAGGGCATGTGAGACAGGAGACAGGTGTGCTGATTAGTAATCATGATCAGGTGAGATAGGAAAGAGGAGAAACATGGCTATCCACCCATTTTCTATACTTACTTATTCTTTGCAGGTGTTGCATATCCCCTGTAAATAAAGTAGTCCACCAAGACCAACACAGAGACAAACATGACAGACAAGCATACACGCTCTAACCTACAGGTGAGTTAGATTGGCCATTCAACTGGACATGCATGTCTGTTTTTTGTTTGTCTGCTTTTACTTAACTGTAGGTGGTTGATGCAATATATATAAGTAAACAAACAAAAACACAAATCTCCAACAGGTAAAGGAAGAGTGTACAAAGAACCAGGAATGAACCCCCTAATGAATAATGAAATTAATTTTGAATTTGAATTCAACTTTATTTTCATTACACTGTCACAAGTACATAGCAATGAAATTCCCTCCTTGCATTTAACCCACCCCCTTGGAGAGCAGTGGGCTGCCATTGTGCAGCGCCCGGGGAGCAGTATGGGTTTAAGGGTCTTGCTCAGGGACTCAGATTGGCAGTCTGTGGGAGTGGGGCTTGAACTCAGAACCTCTGGGGTCCAAGCGCAATGCACTAACCACTAGGTCACCCCACCCCTTTAAAAGGTAAATCCCTTTATTGTCCCACAATGGGGAAATCCACTCTCTGCATTTAACCAATCCCTTTGGGGAGCAGTGGGCTGCCATTGTGTGGCGCCTGGGGAGCAGTCTGGGGTTAAGGGTCTTGCTGAGGGAACCAGAGTGGCAGTCTGTGGGAATGTGTAAGACTTAAACTCAGAACCTCCAGGACCCAAGCGCAATGCTCTAACCACTAGGCCCTGTATAAACGACCAGAGGTGAGTTAATTTAACCAAAAAACCTTCAAACCAATAGCCTCTACAGTAGGCTATGTAATCGTTCAGGTTCATGCCTTATGAACACACTAATTTAGATTTGAGTCAACCTTGGGGGAGCAACAAGCAAAAAAAAAAAACAATTATGGTTCGAATTAATTTGAGTCTAATGTGTAACATTTACCATTTGGGCTGCAAAACTTTCTCTGCGATAAACTAATTACTATGACCACCAATAAAACAACAACCCTCAAAAGGTTTTAATCAAACAAAAAATAAGTCCTTAAAGCACAATAAGCTTGTAAATCTGAAAAACAAAGCAGGTCAAATTTGTTCAGCAGGGCTTGTATCTGATGATCTTAGTTAACAACAAGGTGTTAACTAATACAGTTCTTCCAGTATTTAGCACCTGTTTGGAACATCATCCTCCTACTGTCAAACAGAGAAACACTATCCGTTATTACAAGCTCATCTGTCGGCATGAACAAAGGAACAGGGAACTTATCTGACACCGACACTACGCTTTGACTGTTGGTTGGCTCTAATGGTTTTCTCTCTTGTCTGGAGCAATAGATGACAGTATAGTGATTTATCCTTTCTGTCTTGGGCTGAGTAACAGTTGCCACTTGGGATTAGGTTTTACTGGGAGTTTGTCATTGACATTCAAACCCCTCACTACAGTGCATCAACGATTTTAGAAAAACAGCTTGTAAGCAGCTACAGTTTGTAACACTAGTGCTTCTTTGTTATTGACAGGGTACCTCAGGACTGTAGGTTTATACCTATGTTATAGGCATTTTCTTTTTATTTTTTTTTATTTATTTGTGGACGACTGAAGGTACTATCTTTTACATAATAGACCTATCAGCTGATGGTTCCTCAATGCCTTCATAGGTCATCCTTTAGCGTTGTTCACATCTTGTAGAAAGTGTCATAGCTGTGTATCCAGTCCACTCCTTTGATAAAATGATTGCCAGGTATTTGTACCCCCTACCTCCTACTTATTGTTACATATGATTGAAATATACTTAACCTTTTCAGTTATAATTTCACTATTTTATTTGATTTTTCTCCTTATATAAGTTTACCTTTAAATCAACGGTCAGGTGAAATTACTAAGTAGAGGAAAATATTCATATAGCAGGAATGTCATTTAGTGGAAGACTTCCTTAAAACCAAATTTTCAGACCTGAAACTTAAATAACTAACATTTTGTAAATATTTGCTAGGTGGGTTTATGTTTTTTGGGATTTGACCACAGCAGGCTGGTGATGTTAATAGTGAACAAACTGTTCTACTGATATTAACATCTTGGTATTCTATACTTGTTCCATTAAATCCCAGTTAAACTGAGATTTTCCTGATGGCATCCTCCATTATTATTCATCGCCGAATAATATAAGATCATCTGCGAAAGCTGTGACATTAGGTGATATTTTCAAAACCTTTACCTTTTTTTTGCAGCTAACGCCAAGACTGTTTCTAATTTAAAGTGGGCCAAAGTTCTGCTGCTTGAGTTCTATCCAAAATCCCATTTCACTCTTTTAATCCCCCTCTTCCTGTCATATCTGTAAAGTTATAAACAATCAGATTTCCACTCTTTCCAGTCCACTAAAAACCCTTAAGGTGTTCTAGTCTAGAGTCTTTCTTGTTGTCCCTTGCTCCTAACTGAGAGCATACGGATTTTGTTATAGTCTTTCTTAGGTCTTGATGTACAGGCCTCCTGGGGGTCTTAAATAAGACATGAAGATCTCCTCCTTCATCTTATCTCAACATTCCATTTTTTCTTAGCTTTACATTTTAAATTCTATATCATATGTTTAGAAAACATACAATAAAAATTAGGAGTTACATAAAACTGTGGATAGTATATTTTTTAATCTTTGCCATATGTCTTTTTTCCAAATTCTTCCATTCCTAATTCAAGCTCAAGAAAATTAAGGTCAAAGTCACTCCTGTACTTCAGTCATAAAATTTTGGAGGGACATAAGAGGTGGATGGTGTGTGGATATGTGATTGTGCTAATGTAATGTAGGGAATAAACTCCCAATGTACTTGGTGTTCATATGAATACAAAAAAATAGACCATAAGGAGTCTTATCCAGTCCTATATTTGTTAGCTCTATCATTATGCCCTATACTTCAGGCTGCATGATTATTGCAGGAAATCTATGTCTGTGAAGATACTCTATGATCAATAACAGCAGATTGAAACCAACAATTAAAAAACAAATTATCTTAAGCACTCAGTTTAAAAATCTGTTTAGGGCTAACTCAGGTTAAACTCCTGTCTTTCTGACTAAGACACTGATTAAGCAGATCCAATTTCCAATCAAAGATTCAGGCAACAGGTTTTATAGATACAATCCAACATACAATATTTTGCCAGTATTATTAAATGTAATAAATCAAACTGTCATGCGCAGATCTGGCAAAATTATGTTTTTTAAGAGCAGAATCACAGCAACAACTAAAATTCTGAATGTATCCCTGCAATATTATTTCTGATTTATAAACAGCAGCTTATATAAGGCAGTAAAACTAATGAGAAACTACTTTTTGGGACTCGAAGCTAAAGCGACAGCAAAAGGAAAATGTGATGGAGAGTATGCAGCTCAGATATCTACCACACACCTTATTGAAGAGACACACGATCACCCCTCCTGAGTTCCCCACTTCCATCATCTTTATATTCATTCTCATCCCAGGATATTTTCCACCTTTGAATTGTGCTGTTTTAAATATTTCCTCCTTGATCTTTCAACATCTGCTCCTCACCTCACCACTGTTCTTTTTGTGCTATAAGGTTTTCCAGCTCTCATTGTCCACAGTGCCATCTGCTTATAGGGATTTAGTTGAAATGTTTAGGTATAAGTTTATGCAATATTCTTCTCATGTTTAAGTTCTACCTGTCATCAGTCTGATAAGAATTAGGATATGTATTTATATATTAAATATTTATTTTTCTTCCTTGTTATCAGGAAACAGCTGAAAGAGCAACTCATGTTCTTTTTAAACCACATCCGCTTTAGTTGGTGCAAGAAAAAGGTATAGATGTTTTTCTCTCAGGATAGAAGCAGGCAAGCCTTCTTTTATCAGTATTGTTATGTTATTTAGATATCTAGGCTATGTTATCATTTATGTTATTTTAACCCAAACGACCATGCAACAAGTTGGCAAGAAATACATAAAAGTATGACATAAATGTATAAAATTCACCTGCTATGTAGGATTACGAATGACATTTCAAACTTGATATTAAATTGTGAATTTAAAGCTTGAATCCTAGTTACTTGCAGAAAAGATGTAGATTTCCCCTTTTTTTTTTCATTTTGTATGATTCAAAAACAGGCTCTTAGACAAACCTACTGCAGTGGGAACCGAACTAGATAAATAGTTTATTGTTGTTTAAACTGCTGGATTAAATAGAGCCCTAACTCATTTTTATTGGCATGGAAAAAACTTAACTTAAACTTTGATTTTCCTTTAATTTTGTGGTAAAACAAATGACAGGAAAAGGCCTAATCAGTAATACTTAAATGTTTGGAGTTTGCTTGAACACTGCTAGGCCCTTTTACCGGAACCATTTGCTTTGGCCTTATTGGTCTAAAGCTTTTGAAACAACAGTCATGCTGGGTTTGACATAAAACAAAGGGAGAGTTTTTGAAACACTAAGTCATGCCTGTGGTTAAGTATAGTGGAGAATATGTGATGATGTAGGCCTGTTTTTTTTTTTTTACTAGAGCAGAGTGAAGCAGGACATGGTAGAAGACAATATTACAGAAGCTGCAAATAAACTAAATAAATGAACAAATCAATAAAAAATGGCCCCCTTGACACATATAGCAGAACCCATTCTTCTGTCCAAGTCCTCAAACTAATTCATATTAGCAATTTTTGTGAATAGCAACAGATTTTAAAATGGGCTTTAGTTTTTAAAGTTTTCAAGTTTATTTATTTTAAGGCTTCTTACGCAACTCTAGAAGAGAGGTCAGTAAAGGGGACAGAGCTCTAACTTATTTCTAACTCCAGTCAGATAGGCTTTGGTTTCAGTGTTTCTAAAATATTTTCTTTCTACTGCTTTTATAATTTTTATGGGATGTATTTAATCTAAAAGGAATTCTATAGTTGTCAGATTTTTGCACAGTGGGTGGCGTTGCTGCAAAAAGGTCCTGGGTTCGATTCCCGGCCTGAAGTCTTTCTGCATGGAGTTTGCATGTTCTCCCTGTGCATGCATGGGTTCTCTCAGGGTACTCCGGCTACCTCCCACGGTCCAAAAACTTGACTGTTAGGTTAATTGGCTTTTCTATTGGCTTCTCTTCTATGGAGCTGTATGTTAAAGCAGTGGCTTATCTGTAGCTGAGAGAAAGTGGTTTGATAAGCGGATCAGGAAGGCTAGCTCTGTAATTGGAGGTGGTAAACAAAAGGATCCTAACTAAATTAACAACTCTGTTGGATGATGTCTTTCACTCCATGCATGAAACTGTTGCAGAACTGGAAAGCTCCTTCAGTGACAGGTTGCTTCACCCTAAATGCAACAGTAAGCATTATCCCAGACCCTTCCACCCAGCAGCTCTTTATAATAATTACTATTTTTAACAAGCTCAATAAGTTACCTTCATGCCAATTTTTGCATAGTTTGTATCTCTTAGTCAGCTAAATAACAGGCTGCTGTCATTTTGCACATATCTCACATTGCTGCTGTTTTAAAATTTCATTACTGTAAAAATGCCCACAGCTGTACATTGGTTATTTATTCTCCAGGTGCACGGTATTTATAACACCTTACAGTACAGTAATTTATATATACATATATTTTTTTCACTCTTCACTATTATGTTATTTTACACACTCTTATAATGTCCAAATTTGTGTGATAATTTTTTCTATAATCCTTTTGCTGCTGTAAAACCACATTTTCCCGATTTGGGGACAAAAAAGGGATTTTCTATTCTATTCTATTCTAGATTCTCCGAATGTGCAAGTATGTACATGAATGATTGTTTGTCTCTTGGTTGCCCTGCGATAGACTGGTGTCCATGGGGTACCCTGCCTATCGCCCGCTGACAGCTGGAGATAGGCACCAGTACCTCTCGCCACCCCATCAGCGATAAGCGTGACAAAAATGGATTAAAGTGTCATAGAAAGACGCAAATATTAAGGCTATTTCAAGCATTAGATAGTTTAGATAGCAGCAAATTTACAAAAAGGGGCTCCAAAGTGTGGCTCTTCTGTCATTACACACCCTGGGTAAATTCTGGAATGTTACAAATTTAGTCTGTAAGAACAGATTGTTGATGCAGAGGGACACTTAAAAAATATCAACGGCAAAATATTCACTGCACTGATAGTAAAGTTAAAAATAAATACACAGGAATTTCAATCTAAAAGCAGATTGGGCTGACCCATTTTCTAAGCTTGACTAAATACAACTACATATCAAAAACCCATAGAAATGATTGAACTACATGGTTTAGTAGAAAGGGAATCTTCCCCTATACCTTAATAGAGCAAATGTGCTTTTATTTACAGATCCCCATTTAACAGAAATCAGATTTTTGTTTGCTTCACTTTAAAATTGTATTTTCTTTATTGATGGAAAAACAAATCCTTTAAACTTGATAAACCTGCATTATATATAACCATAACTGAAGGACTGATGTAAAGAGAAAAAAACTGCATCCTTACTCGACTCTGCAGGTCAACTAAGAACCCTAAACATCACCTCCTATAATAGAAACTCTTATGTTAACATGTTAAAATATTTGAGGATATCCATTCACAGCAATAAATAGCATTTATACCTTTATAAAGGGAAATAAATATGTCAATAAGTTAAAACAATATACATTTTATAAATCGTTTTTCATGTGTGACTGACATATTCAAGAGGATGTCACTAGTAGCCAGTTCTTCCTTTTTAGTATCAAATATGTAGTTTGAAAACTGTAGCCATTAGAGAGTTCATTGTCTTTGTAGCAGATTAGGTGTAAAAGAACTTAATCATTAAACAGAACAACTAATACTGCCACCTGTTGACTTTTACAATCACATTATGCAGCATAGTTTTAATGTAAAAATATGAAGTATAACTAATAGCCTAAATCTTATTCTATGTGACATAAATTCACACACAGCCACATTTCCTGGCAGAGTGTTTCCTTACAGTGTGGTAAATCAGGTTGTCATCCAGAAAGGAGAGGTCATCGTCAAACGCGATTGGCCGACAGCAGGCTTGCAGGGGCACGTCTTTGGCGGGGAGTTTCCTTTTGTTGACCAGGTTAAACAGGATTTTATCATAGTTGGTTTCTGACTTTCTGCAGGGTCCTGAACAGTATCTGAATATCATTTCCTCACCGGAGCTGTAGCCCAGGCCCAGGTCTGTTACGTTGAGGTGAATCTGTCGGAGCACGCAGCCCTGTCCTCGTCCACCACCTCCTCCTCTTCCAATCCTCCCACTCATTTCGACTCCTTTATTTTCTATTTTCTCCTCTTTGCCTCTCTTCAGCTTTGCTCCCTTCTTCCTCTTCCTTCTGTGCCGAGTCCTCCGGATCCAGTTTTCGCTGAGGTGGGAAGAGAAGGAGGTAGAGAAAGACTCTGCTGAGGAGGATCGGCGCACTCTATTGATAACTACTTTGATGAAATCCATAGCATTTTTATCATTTTGGATAAGCTCTTCAATGGAATCTGAAACGCATTAATAAAAAAAATATTAGCTTTACAAACACACCTGATCTTAGATCTTGTTCCTTGGTGGTAATCAAAACTATATATATTGTCTGCCTATTATTTCTCTTATTCAGCTGATAAATCCAATCTGATAAATTGATGTTAAACAAATAAAACACAAATAAGACAGCTTTGAATCTAAGTAAAGATAAATCAGCCATGTATGGACACCCAGCCAGGATAAGTCTGTTTCTAAACTTTCAACAGACTAAGTTTTCACCTTCCATTTTCAGAGTTTCTCTGCTCTATACTTGGTTCAATATGGATCCATAAAGTTTCTCCCTTAATTACACCCGACATATATGACGACAATGACAACACCATGGTTAAAAAAGGCTTTGAATATCCATTTTTAGTAACACATGTATTTTTTCATGTGTTGTAATAATTGCTTTTGCAACATTAAAACTTATTTTGGCTGCATTTTGAAATTATTTATTGCTTCTTGTGTTCACAGCTGAGTTTCCACACATTTCTGTTTTTTTTCTTGCATTTTTTTCTTTCTGGTCTTTTAGTCTCATCAGCGGCTTTGGCCTCCTCCAGTGGCTATTGAATCCTGTTACTCCCTCCTCCACTCCATTCTGGTTAACCTCCAGGGAAATCCTCCATTTATCATCCCATGCCTTTCGGTTAATTTTCTTTGAGGTTTCTTTTTGTTGGTTTGGCTGCTTTCAGTGTGTTTGGGAGTTTTAAACGATTTTTAGTTATTGAATTTTGCTTGGCTTCACAACATCTGTAAATGCGATGTACACAAACAAACCTTTTCAGGGAGAGCCTCTCTAGAGAAAGCAAACTCAATTTTATGCTATGGACAGCTGGGGTGACCCCAAGAATGTTTCCATTTCCAATCTGTACAGACCTTTTCTTTATGTATGTCATGTGCTTCCCTGAACATGCCGGGGTTTTCTCTGGGGACTCCAGCTTCCTCATACAATCCAAAACAAGCATGTTAGGCAAACCAGAGACTCTACATAGATTTTTTTTCGAGGTGAGTTCTGTTTATGGTTGGATGTCTTTTTGTTGAATCTTCTTGCCAGTGATAGTTAAGAGAGACTATGCATCCCAGCCTTTCGACCAATCCACATAACAGAAGAAAATACAGCTAAAATCTAAAATAGAAGCAGGCTTAAAATGTTTTTCTCTCCGTGTTGGAAGTGTAGTGCTTTACATTCTACAAATAAAACTATTTCTCTTATGTTTAAAAAGTTTTTGAAACTAAACTGTCATTAAGCTTCATGTCAAATGTCAGTCTGTGATTAGAAAAGTGATTAATATCCATTTTTAAACAAAATACATAGTTAGAGAGATAGGATTTCTCTTATTTAGTGAGACAGACATAAACACAGTCTACAGAAATAAATAAAGCATTTACCTTTAAACAAATACACAAACACTTAACCCGATGGGAAGAAATATAGAAAACTTGGATTTGATCCAGGATCCCTTCCCTCTCTGCAAGCCTTTAACCTACTGACCCCCACTAATATGAACCAAGTCCATAAAGGGGGTGTTTTACTTTTGCAGAAGTCAAAACTTTACTAACGTCGGCTTATTGATCATATGCATGAAATCATTAATTAAATAGAAATGTTATGAATATTCAAATACCTTGCCTGTGCTTCAGTCTTTTATTTGATTATGGTAAAGAAAAAAAACAACAAAGTAGTTCTCACACTTAGCACTATTGGATGAAATATTATGTATTCATAACCTCAGATACATTTTGTAATAGCTCTAAGGTTTTAGCATATATCAATGCTTTAAAAAACTGTTAACAGGGTTTTTTTTTTTGTTGATTTTAATGTTTAACAGACAGACATTACAAACATTAAACACAAACAAATTGATTTTTGTTCATTTTTAATTCAAATTATGCACATTTATTGAATTTAATATTTTTTATTTAATTAAAGTTCCACAGTTATACAGCAATAAACAATTCTAAGTTTAGTTTCTTACATTTTTCTCCTGAGTCCAGTTCGCCTGCTGCCTCTGCAGGGTTAATGTCCGGAGAGATGAGGGGCCAGCGGAGCTGAACCGGGGGGGCCTCCAGGGGACTCTCTGCAGACGCAGACCGCTGTTGGCCCCGGATAGGAGAGCTGAGCCTGCCTGCACTGTGCAGAATCAAACAAGTGATCAGGATGTCCCATAACCTCATGGTCCACTTCAGTTCGACAGAAGGACATGGCGCGATGTGCAATCCGAGAGTCTCATTTGATGAAAATGAACATAGAAAAAATGGTTTGAAGGTGATACAGGAAGATGCAGAACACAAAGTTTCTTCAGAGTTTCTCTGCAAAATGCATAAGAAAAATAACAGCCTGAGTTCGTTTAAAATCTCTCTCGTAGGTTCCTTTTGGGAAGGCGAATCTCTAACAGAGAGCAGCCGAACAGAAGCTGGATGGATGTGGAAAGGTGCTGACGTCTAGTGGCCCTTCTGTCTCCTCCCCATGCAGATACCCAGAGGGCTGGCGTTCATATCCAAGGCTGACCCTGATCCACTGTTGCTCCCTGTAGTAGTGGAATTATGTTTTGAGAAAGTTTTGGTGAAGAGCGAGGTTTCACACTTTCCACTTCATTCCACATCCTCTCCAGCTTTGAAACATGTTTCTAATTAGCAGGGGCGTAGCCAGAAATTTTTTATAAGGGTGGCCAGGCAATAACCATTGTAGACTGAGGGGTGGCCGAAAGCGGATAGGCGCCCACAACCTTAGGGTCAAGCCTAATATGAGAATAACTATACTTTCCTACAGCCTTTGCTAAGAAATAGATGCATGTATTTAAACATCTGTGCTTTCTGGATAAAAGGTATAGTGGGTTCAGGTTGGAGTTCTGGGGTGAACATCTTTTCCATTGTCATTACTTACCTACTTTTATTGATAATCATTCTGCATAAAATTGATATTTAGAAGTACAAATATCTATATAAATTGATTATTTAATACAATTTTATTAAAATTGTTATTTATGTATGATTTCACTAAAGACTCCTAAATGAATTGCAGAGACACATTATTTTCTCTTTACTCCATAAAACACAAAATCTAGTTCTAAAAAGAGCATGAATTCTGTATTTATCATCTTTAATGTTAGTGTGACACAATGATGTGTATTCACATTATTGTTTGTTTGATTTTAAGAGAAAGACTGATTTTGGGTAATAATTTGTTTGAGTTGTAGTTGCACACACACACCAGAAGGTGGCACATTGCTCCATGAGACGCCATAGTGAGGCCATAGGCTCTGCTTCTTCAATGCGGCAGAAGCGAGACATGGAGAAACTTCACCCGTCGCTTGTCTCATTTATTCTCCTGTTTTACAGGAACATTTATTCTGCCCAACAGGCCCGAAGCCCGGGTCTGTTACATTAGTACCGGTATATTGATTTGTATAATTAACCACAGTGTTTTTGTAGTCAAGAAATTAGGAATACATGAAAAAATAGTAATATATGAAAAATGAAATTGAGAGTATTACTGCTCCCAACATCTGTATTAGAGGGAAAAAATGGTAGGGGTGGCCACAGGGGTGGCCAGTGATTGGCCATCCATCTAGCTCCGCCCCTGCTCATTAGCCAGTAAGCTGTTATTCTAGCTTTGTCCAGATGACTCCTTTCACCACATTCATGAGCTACAATTTAAAGCCAAGTAATGATGCATTTACATGATATCCTTATTTGGCATTGTATGGAAGTCTCTTGCTGCAACTTCAGTGAGAAAAAATGTATTTCAAATATTGATATATCAAATTAAAACAATTATTGTAATTCTAAATGACAAGTTAAGGCAATGCAATTTTATTTGTATAGCACAATTTAGTACATGGACTGAATAAAACAGAAAAAAATATAAGCAGGATAAAAGCAAAAAAACATTTGTACAACACAAATATTGTACCACAAAAAAAGCAGAATAAAAGGAAGTAAAAAAAAAGAAGACAGTTTCTCTGAAACTCTTATTGGTAAAATAAGGTCAGTAAACCCTGGGAGAATGATGGGGAAACTGGAGATTATAGGGCAAAATAACAAGGCCAGCTGACTGAATGAGAGAATCAAAAAAGTTTATTTTTCTATATGTAAAAATATCTATAAATGAAGAGTATTCACCTTTTTGTGAAACATGATGGTTTCTTTATGACAACGTTGTTAAGACAAGCAAATATTTTGGGGCTCAATTTCACTCATCTAAGATGCTACTAAAATACGATTTAATTCATGGTGGAAAACATGAGAAAGTAGACCTAGAACAATGTTCAGCTCAGAGAAGCTTAACAAAATATGTTTTACAAGAAAAAAGGAAGCATTTGCTTGCTTTACCATGTTGCCTAGCCAACTTTATGTATAAAGCATCGACCACATTGACACTGATCAGAGCTTGGACTGAGTGACGAAGGTGCTAAACAAGAATGATTAAAAAAAGCAACAACAAAAAAGTAGAATTTAAAGTGAAAAAGTTTGAAATAGAAATAAAATGAAAACATGATATTATGACACAGACTGGAAAAATAAATAGAATAAAATCATCAACTTATATCAGGTCAAATGCCAATAAAGCGGCTTTTTGGATGACAGTAACAAAGATTCCATAGTTTAGAAGCTTTAATGGTAAAAGCCCAATCTCCCCTTTACTTCTGTGTACCCAAAACCTTAAACAACATCTGATCAAAGAGGTATGGAGGGGCATAAGCAAGGCCATTTAAATACCTAAAACAAATGAAAGCTTGTTAAATGAACTCCAAAAAAGGTGTTATGTTATTTGTCAGAGAGACTGTCTTCACACGAAGAAGACCCACCAGGGACATTAGACTAAAGATCATCACCTAAGTCTTCTTTTCATTGAAACTGAAAAAGTTAGAAGACACCCAAGATTTGAATTCCTTATGAAATGTGATCAAATCTTCCATACAAAATGTATCTTCCTGTTTAAGTGGGACATAAACATGATTATCATCTGCATAACAATAAAAAGCAATCCAGTGCTTTCATTAAAATTGAGTCAAGGGGCGGGAAACACATGGAGAATAACAGAGATCCTAACCGAGGGCCTAACAGTTAAAGCTATAACTGAAATAACGTCTTTAACATCAAGGGGGTATAGCATCAGCAGGAGAACCTGAGAGCTTTAAATGATTAACAAAGTCATTTAATGAAGATAAAGTCATAGTTACGAGTAGAAGTCAGCAAAACAAGGAACCAAGACAAAATCTTAAAAAGTAAAGAGGCATATAGGAGCCCTGATATGTTCACTTTTTCTTCATAAAGTATATAAATCTCTCGCATGCCTCAAAGGAAGGCTCAAATTTAAGCATTTTAAATGCATTCAAAACAGAATCACTGATTTTATGTAAACCTGTGAGTGGGAGGCTTTGTCACATTGACATTCAATGCTTTCTTTTTGCATATTTCACAATTGCGTGATATAAATGCTAGCAGTGCTGCAACATGTCAAAAGAATTAAAATGAAGGTATAGTGAGAATATAGACCAAGTTATTGTCGATGTTTTAAGTTAGTTTCAAGTTAGTTTTAACCAGCCAAATATCTATGTGTTGATTAACATATGCTTATGCTGGATGGTAAAGATGTTCACAGATTTTCCAGATTTTCACATTATTTCAGAATCTCTTAGCCTCTAACCCTGATTTACATTTCACACATCTATACAGGATCTGTTTACTTGCATATAAATAATTCAGGAAGAGCTGATCCCTTCAAAACCTCTGATCTGAAAAAGATTTTAATAGACCTTATCTTTTGAGAAGGAATTACTCAGCCATTAGTCATCTCAAGACCAAATGTCCTAACTTGTGTGTTATAGTGATTCATCAATATCAAGTTACCTTTGTCATGATCTTGGCACTGATGACTGGCTTAATGGGTCATTCCATTCACCTGCCTAGCTCCACCCAGTTTCTCATCACTGTTCATCTATTTCACCTGCTCTAGTCTCTATTTAAACTGCCTGCTTGCAGTCATCAGTGCCAGATTATTTGGGCCTGCGGTGAGAGTTCTCTAGTGAGCCTGTTTGTTATTCTGATTGCCAGATCCTGACCAGTTCTACCTTCAGGCCTCTGAGTCTGCCTGTTCCTGTTTCAGATTTGTTTGCCTGACCTGTCTTCAGACTCCTGCTGGTTTCTGCCTGTGGATTAAACCTGGATCTGCCTCCTGACTTCGACTTGGATTTCCCCTCTGTACCTCTTTGGATCTCTGATCTTCTGTCCTGGACTCCTGTTAACCTCTTCGACAATGGCTTTGACTTTGTCTTCTGGAAAGTCCTGCCTTCCTTCGTCTGCTTGGATCTGATCATCAGCCAGTTCAGCAGGCTTCTAGGCTTCTGCTCCTGGAACTTTCAGGGCGGCGTTTGCCGCATGCTGGTGGTCGCTATCCGTCTGGATTCTCGTCCTTCTTCTGGGCACAGACCCAGACCCCAAAACTAGATTAGTGACTCACACGCCCGTAATTGTCTTGCGTCCGATTTACGTGGTCACTAACCTGACATTTCTGTCTACAGAGATTATGGCTTTTCAATGTCCTACCTGCTGACTTGCAGATCCGACATACATTAATAAACAGTTTTGTTAATGACATCTATCTGTCTGTTTGACTTCGGGGTCCTTAGTACTGACAACCTTCCTCTTAAAAAAAGAAAAAGAAAGAAAAACGTGTCAAAGAAGTTATCTAAAACCATTGAGTTCTTGGAACGAACAATGTCTTGGTATAAACTTTCAGATGAACTCATTGGGATTGTCTAATTCTAGTAGAAATTAAAACAGTCTCCTCTGTTACAGTGAACATAATTCTTTACGGCAAAGATCAGCCGATCTAGAGGTAATAGTAAGAAAATTACATCTTAAGATGTCACTAAAATACAAGAAATGTATATTTATGCTTAGTAGGTTTATCCTCTTTTATAATTGGGGTGTTTCAAAAATAATGACAGATGAGATTAGAAATCCAAGCTATGATTTAGCAAAAGCAGTAAGTTCCCATCACAAGCATAGGTTATGAATGGATTAAAAAGCACATTTTTCTTGACCCAATGCTGTGTTTAGAAAGTAATCAACACCATGTGCTGTTTGTTGCCTCTGCGGCCTGAGGGTGAGAGTGATCAAACTACCAGAGCTGTGAGAGTGGATGCCGTTCACTTCCTTTAACCACAGGGAATTAAATGGTGTTGAAGGAATGTCAGTAACAGTTGCAAAGTTTTATAAAGTTTACTTTAGATTTTTCTCGAGTAAGAGTGGAGCTGAATCCCTGGGACAGCTTCTTACCAGTTAGTTTAAGAATCGTAGTTCTTAAACTAACTGTATAATAATGTAAGTCTGAAAATAATCTTAAAACATTATTTTTAGCTTCATCAGTGCCATGATGCCATTAGTGGAGACTCTTCATTTGTGCTACTATCACTGGACACATTGAAAGTTGGTGTGGCGGAGACCACATAATTATTGCAGGAAGAAAAATATGTATTTTTAGGATCTGCATTTAATTCATTTGGAAAATAATGTATCTTCTCATTTTAAATTGACTTGTTAGATACTTTAATGCAAAAATTGTAACTTTGTCCAAGTCTGCTACTGTTTTTTTTTTTTTTTCTGTCCATGTTAGTTCCTCTACTGTAAGTATTTGTCCAGTAGAGGGAACCATTGAGCTCAATTTATGGGGATCAGTGATTTCCTTGGAAAACTCATCATCCTAAAATACTAAGCTGCATATTTAAATTCCTGAATATCCAAGTGTCTAAACAAATTATTCCCAATGTCACACCTAATAACAGTTTAATAAACTGAATTCATTTCATTACATTTACAGTAAGCTATTTTTAATGAATACTTCTGATTTAAATATATCTTATACTTTTCAATAAAATTTGAATTTACGAGAGCCAATTGTAAATGTGTGAGAAACTAAATATGCATTATAAATTCCACTGTCGCAACAGAGACCGTCTAGCCATTGAGAATTAATGTTGACATTTGACCTTAAAAATATTTATGAACCACTATAGATAAGATTTTCCTCTATAGCATGTAAGAGCATTTTTTTTTTCTTCCAGTTTTTTTTTTTTTTTTTTTTACATTAAGTTACTTTAAGTAGTGAGGAACACTACCTCTTCTTAAAACAGTGAGGAGAAAAAAACGTTTCCTTGCTTTTTTTCTGTAATTATTATGAGTACTTTATAGATTATACAATTCATTTGAGTTAAAGATATAATAAACTGAATCCTCTGAACATTTCTTGGAGAGCCGAGATTAAGACAGTATGATCCTTTAGTTTTGGGTATTATAATTACCATTAACATTACTGACATTGAACAGAATTATGCTTTTTGACAGGGTTATTTATGGAGCTGTCAGTGCCTTGTATTATGTGACAGTTTTCTAAAAGATGAAAGCCATTACTGAAAAGAGAATGAAAGGCAACATTTTATTGAATGTCGTCTATGTTTCAATCAGCCACAGGCCTCAGGGGAAACATCAGGAAGACAGGCATTTTGTTCAATTGGAAAACAGTTCAGAAGAATTTGCTTCAACCAAGACATTTTTATGGTGACATTTTCTATGCTTTTAACTACTTTAATGTGCCTGACTGCTGGCCTGATGAGCTGGATACTTTGGTGAACCATGTTCATTTACCTTTTTAAAAGCTAAATTCATGAGAAACCTCTGTTTTTGACTTTTCTATGTGTTACGGTAACCATGCCAATGGTAACAGATAATGTTTTGTAATAAAACTGTAATAAAATGTGATAAAACACCAAAGACAAAATGGGAAATCAAATTAAAATCAAATGATTTTAAAAGTGTGCCAAAACAGGTGTCAACAAATATTATTCAATAAGAAACATATAAAGTAATGGTTGCAACTATGACACAAATAAAAATGACATAGGTGACATCTATTCAAAACAAATTTAGGTACTTTGGGACTAGATATGAACTATGATCTAATATGTTAAAAGATATGAAAAGATACCAACAAGAAAATAGATATCTGCAAGGAACAGATTACATGCTAAATTATGACAGTCTACTGGTTCATCAAAGTGGAATTCTTTAAATTACTAGTGTGAATTTATCATTTTCTTTAGTGGGAGGGTATGTCAACTTTCAAGTACAGCTGTATTTAGATCTCACATTTACATCACAATGTTCCTGAACAGTTCAACAAGAAAATTGTCAATTCTAAATTATTTTATTCCATACTGTAAGGCAGGAAAAAAATACATAAAATAAGTGTCAAATGAATCTATTAATTTCTGGATACTTCATATAATAAGGGCGAAGCACAATTAATCTGAAAGTATAACGATCTTGGTTCTGCTGGTTTTCAGTTTCACGTTTATCCATGTTTTTCTTTGTTTTCTAGCTTTATTGGTGTGTTCTGGATTTATTTAAGTTTCTTAGGTTTTTCTTTGCTTTTCCTCTGATGCCCTCTTGCGTTCTCCTTTTCCCTAGCTCCTTTCCTGTTCTGCTCTGCTCACACCTGCTCCCAATCTGCTCGTTAGTCCTCTCTTTTTTTCAGTCTCCCATAAATACACTCCTTATGCAGTTCCTCATTGCTGGTTCCTCGTCTTATTTTGTCTCATCCCGGCACCTTGTGATAGTTTTCTCCTGCTGTCTCCATGGTTCTGGTTAGTGTTTAATTTTTATGTTGGATTTTTGGATACTTGTTTTTGTTTAACATTTTTAAGTTGGACTTTTGGATTCCTGTTTTTGCTACCTGTCTTATCCCATTAAATCATCAAAGAACTCACCTCTGCCTCTCAGCCTCTGCATTTGGGTCCTCACAAAAACCTCCAAACAAACTGTGACAGAAAATGCATCAGGCACTGAAACACTTGGATCACTTGCTTGAAATAGTTTGAAGCAAGAGAGACTCCTTGCTTCACACAAAACTTCTCTGTTTAATATAATTTTCTATCTTTTGAGCCTGCCGAGCCACTTGGAGGTCGAGGTAACAGTAATAGGTATACATTATTATTAGAAGTACTTTGTAACCAAGATTCATTATTGTTTGTATTTTTGTCAGTAAAGAATTGCTGCCCTAGCTGTGAAAATTCTAATGCGCCTGCATTGAAACAGGATGGACTGTACCCATTGAGGGAGGATTAGGATTGTGTGCCCTTCGGTTAGCCATTCAGGGTGGTTCCCATCTCTAAGCAGCTGGTTCATTTGTGCTGCCAGGCATTCATAGAGTGCTGTGAGTTTCTTTAGCCAGTAGGTGTGTATCATGTCTGGGCCTGTTGCTGTCCAGTTTTTCATACCTGAGACTCTTTCTTGGATGTCACTGTGATGGTGACTGGATTCTGTTCAGGGAAGATGTGGAAGTCGTCTCTCAGAGCAAACAACCACTGTGCATCACTGTTGTGTGCTGCCTCCTCCCATATTCCTTTCCATTACTGTTCAGTTTCCAGCCTTGGTAGGACTGTTCTACTATCGCTCCCCTGCCACTGAGCGTACCCTTTCGCTGGTTGAATTGCAAATAGCCGATTTACCCATCTGGCTTCCTTGTCTCTCATGTACCTCTTTAGGTGGCTAGCCAAGGTTTGGAGCCTTTGCTTGACAGTTTCCAGTGCTTCAGATATGGGCATCTGGTACTGGCACTTGCTTTGTCATTGCACCTTTTAGGTAAAAAATCAATTGACTCACTTTTTTCCTTCTTTTCCACAGTAGGAATTTCATCACATGGTAGTTCTTACCATTTCTCCCACATCCTTTGCATGCCTCTGACCATGCTCTGGTTCTCCAGGCGGGCTACGTCTGATTTCATTGTCAGTCATCATTGTATTAGGTAGGCATTAGCGTGAAGAGTCATGCCTAAGGATCCACACTGGCAGCTTTCTCTTCCCCAAACCAGGACCTTCACTTGACTTACTTGAGCTCATGTGAACGGCTTTATATATACACATATATATATATATATATATATATATATATATATATATATATATATATATATATATATATGAGAACTGTAGATATGTAGATACTGTTTAAACCCCACGCACCTTTTCCTCCTTTTGGAACCTTCTTCTTTTTGACTAATGAGCTGATGTAATGAGTAAATTCCTCCACTGTGAGATCAATAAAGTCAATCAATCAGTCTGTAACAAACATTGGATATTTTTAATGCCACATCTTGATTGTAAAGGTAGAATAATGTCAAAAACTAAGCATCAGATTAAGTCTTGATTTGTACTTACCTGTGCTGTTTTGTGTTTTACTAAATCCAAACAGTTTCAATGCACATTATGTTATAAATCATAGGTTTGCATCTTCTCTGTTTACTCTATGGATTAACCCTCATTGTTATTTTTTTTTAAGTTTGCCTATTGGCTGTAGTGTACTTTTGGTTTCTATTTTGCCAGACTTTTACACTATAGGATTGGTGTGGTAAAAATATATCCAGACGATGGCTTATTAGGAACATTTGCTCCACCTTTTGCCTCTATCATGACTTACAGGATGTTTTCAGAATGTTAGGGCAAAATACAGCACGAAAAGTTATTATTTTTTCATTCTTTCTGATTATGTATTTGCAGTTTTTCTCCATTCTTTGACTTCGAACGTGTTGTTCTTCTTTATACCTTTAAAGTAGTATGATCTTTTTATTTATTTATTTTTTACGTTTAATTAGTTTTTGATTCTGTGAAATTTCTGTTAATGACAAGAAAAAAACAAAAAAACATCTGAGCCAGGGACTGTCTTTATTAGATTTAGGATCGTGTCCAATTTTTCTTTCACTTTCAATCAAATTTGGAAACAAAAGAAGAAAAAAAAAACAGAAAAAAACAAACAAACAAACAAAAAAGAATAAATCTGACTGTACAAATCTAAAGTGATCTCCTAACCAAACCACACAATCACAGCATTAATATTCAGTCTGTTGTTTGAGCTTCTTCCCCCGCTTCTACTCCAAAGCATGCTCTCCATCTGTGTCCAGTGTGCGGATTAGACGCTTATTATCCTCTTAGCTCTAATTGGCCCAACATCCATTGCACTTGGTTGTGTGGCTGTCTAAGAAACGAGCCGGAGCGTGACACGACAGCGATCTCCATGAGTAAAAACCACCGTTAGCGCCATTCATCGGTGTTCGTGAAGAACAATCAGCGGCTGGATTGTGTGGACAAATCTTTCCATCGTCTATCAGAGCGCCTGTCAGGGGAGCATGCTCAATGGGCTGTTTTTCGGTTCATGACCCTCCCCAGTGATCTTTTGCAGACTGTAATCTTATCAGTCTCAAACCACGGCTATTCTCTCCTCCGCGGCCAACTCTCATGCGTATTTGGAGCGCGCATTTGGATAACAGAATAACTGAAGAGCTTTTCTTTAAGACAACTCCCCCATTCGCAAAACATCTAGTTAAAAGAAAAAGTTAAATGCTCTTTTTTGTTTGGACGTGTCCTAAAATGCGGATTTGACCAAGCAAAGTTATGGATCTTACATGTAAAGAAAAAAGTCTTCTATACTTCATTTTCTTGTCTATCTGCTCTGCCAGCGTTTCTGTTGGTGCCAGAAGATCAAATGCGCGGAGATCAGGTGAGTTCAGTGTAGTTTCACCTTCTACAAACTATAGCAGCTCTGGGAAAATTAAACCTAGTGCTGAGATATAGAGGACCTAGAGAGTAAATGTAAAAGAAAACATTTAAATAAATTTTGAAAAGCATTTCATAATAAATTTAATTCAGAGGAATTGTAAAATGTATTTATTAATCCATCATTAAATGCTGGAATTTGATCATGTATTTTCAAATCCAATTTCAAAATGGAAATTTTATCCAAAAAAATCCTGAATATGAATTTAAATACCTTTCCTAATAAGAAGTTTATTTATTTATTTTTTTTCCATTTCCATTCTCCTTTTTGTTTTCCATTGTCTTTTTTCTTCACCTTCTTCATTTACCTTTTCTGTTACCCTTCTGATCCCAGAGATCACTGAAAAGCAGTTGCTGTTGTTTCAACATCATTATGTTATTTTCTCTGAAGTGGCGGATTATGCATAAATGGAAGAGTCTCTCCTTGTTCCACACCTATTCNGTTAAAAGTATTAGCATGAAAGTGTAATGTTAGTATACTTTTTATATATTTACAAAAAGTACAATTTGTCTAAGTACATTTTCAGTAAACTATAGGAAATATGAATATACTTGAAATACAATAAAGCACTTTTTTTTTTACCAGGGCATCCATCCATCCATCCATCCATCCATCCATCCATCCATCCATCCATCCATCCATCCATCCATCCATCCATCCCTGTGAATAATGTTCAGAGAGAAGGGGAAATAAAGGTTTCTAAAAGAGCTACGCTTTGTTCTAACTTAAAAGCAGTCTTCACAGTTGTCATCTTTGCCGAAATCCTTCAATTTAAACCCTAATTAAACCTAATTTTTATTGGTTTCTATATTTCTTTGTTTCTTTGTCCCACTTCTTTTCCTTTTCCCTCCATCCTTTCCCCTTTCGCTCCCTGTCATTCTCTTTGACCCCTGTTTTTTTTTTTTTCAAACCTCACACTGTCAGACCCTCAGGGCCAATGTGGGTTGACTTTTATGTCTGTCTGCATAGTGCCCCTATCATGGCTTAGACGGCCAAACAAACAGAACACCGGGCTGATGTAGGTTGCATTCTATGACTGCCAGTGACATTTGTATGTTTGTTTATATTTTATTTTTTATGTTTTGAGGACTTTCTTATCCTGTTCTCACGGAGGGTATAATGTCAACAGGACTCGGTGTCCACATGAATCACATCAGCTTTTAACAAAAAAGCAGGTGGTTTCAGAATAGGGTCGACATTGAACAAAGCTCTTCTTCAAGGTGGTCTTTGTTTTTTTAATTCCCTGACAACTTCATTCCCCAGTTTGAATAGACAGTTAAATTATTAATGGAATAATTTAGAGGCTTAGATTTTTTTTGCTCCTACTTATATGCATATCTAGCATTATGAAGTGAGAACCATGCATTTTCATGAACCTTCCAAGAACACTTCTTGCCCTTCACCTTTTCTGACAGCGAAACTATTAAGATACAATTAAGAAAAGGAACAGTTACTAATGTTTAAAAACAGTACTTTTTTTTTATTCCTTCAAAATCTCACTCTATTCTGTTTAAGAAAAAAACAGCTGCATGTAGCACAGTGATTATTTTCATTTGGCTGACTAGAATATTGGAAGAAGACCATTTCAACCCAACTGTGAAGGTGGAGAGAAAAGTAAAGGGCCATGTTGCTTATGGATGCTGCTATTATGTTTTTAAGTGTACAATTACTGCCAAGCCTGCATATAAAAACATTACTTGGGAGGTTGCTGTAACTATAATAACTTTCAGGACAATTGATTTCTCCATTACCGAAACAAGTTGCTCTCATTTGTAACAACAAACCAACTCAAGTTCCACTATTTAATGTTAGAAAAAAAAAGGAAACATGTAAAACAATAATAAATTGAACCTAGAATTTAGAAAGTGAAATTGTTACGTATGTGGTGATTTCTGAATGTGAATCAATATTCTAGGTTTATGATAATGAAAAAATGATTTAGTCGTTCTTGGGGCTGGATCTAAAAACCTGACAGGCAGGATGGAACAGCTAAATGTGTGAAAGGGTTTAAGAAACCAGGTTGTGGAAGACTTAAATGAAAAATACACGAAAGCAATGGAGCAAGATGAAGGCTACACAAATGGGAAGGAAAATTCTAAGCAAGTAATACCCTTGGAAGTGTAAACTAATCAAAATTAACACTAAAATTGCAGAACTCGTGACATTTTATATAAATATTTAGTTCCATACAGTTTCTGAACAAAACTGATATTTATATTTCTATAAGTATTTGCCAATAGTTTTGATATCATCATTTGCCTAAAGTAAAAGGACTCATTTTTTTATGTAACAACTTTTACTAAACATCTATATTAAGCCAGTAAGGATGATCTGTCATAATAACGTACAGGAAGAAGAAGGGCCTTATTTCCCAGACATTAAGATTTTTTGTGATACAAAAGGCATATAAACTCTGTAGAAAATTGACTTTTCAAGATCCTGACTTGTAAGAAAGTGACTTTATACGCTTTGTTACGTGTAAAAGATAGCAGTTTGCAAGTGCAATAATACTATAATGCCTTAATTTTTTAGGAGGCATGGGACGTGGTCTGCTGAAAGTGTTGATTTAACATGAACACAGGTAAATTTGAGGAAAAGGGGGGTAACTACAGAACACTGAAGCATAGGGGCAGCAGTCCAATGTTGTGGGGAAGTTCTGGAATAGCAGGAATCGCAGTAAAAAAAAAATGAAATGACATCATGAAATAAGCCCTCTAGAAATAATGAAGTAACATCTCAAATCACTACAGAAAATTTTAAACTTTGTCAGAAATTGGTCAGAAGTGGGTCTTGTAAGGCCAAACATCGGTCATTCTATCAGAAAAAATAGGTACAAAGCGAATTTAGTAAGTGATGTAGGGTGGACATAAGACATCCCAAAAGCTTGGAAAAGCTGTAAGTAAGCAAGGCAGTATATAAATTTAATACAATTTTACCAGCTCAGTCAGGAAAAGTGGGACAAAATCACAGCAAACTATCCTGAGAAGCTTGTGGAAGAAATCTAATTTGTACAGTTTAAAGGTAATTCTACTGAATATTTAGGGTATATGTACACTCTGTATGAGGAGTTTGAAATATACTGAGGTTTAATGTCAGACTGTAAGATAAAGAGGTTATGTCACTTCTTATACAGTGTAATACAATTCATTCAACAAGCCACAATTAAAATACTGTTCAACAAAATCTGTCTACCAACCACTGCCCTTACAACAAAACCACTATTTTAGTTTTAGGTGTATGATTTTGATTACAGATATTAAAGCCCTTCAACTTGGATCCTCTAATGACTTTACTTTTGCACATTTTGTGGCTAGGTCCCTTGAATGTTATAAAGAAGATCAGATTTGCACTTGTAATATGTCAATCAAATTTGAACACTTGTTTAATTGTGTAGCCTGGGGTTGGCAATGGAAGTAGACTCATTTGATCCAAAACGTTACATTTATACATCTAGAAGTTCTGCTACATCATTGTTTTGTATAGGTTAGCATTTATTAGCACAGCAGCCATCTTTAAATAGGTATGTATGAATTTAAAAAGTATTACAATCTTTGTCAATATAATCTTCATTTCTTTCTTTCTTCATAATATTTTGCTCCTGGGTTATATGTTTTTTACATGCAAACTGATGCTCCATCC
>NW_015150553.1:618041-636275 GCF_000732505.1 Cyprinodon variegatus | reverse complement strand
TCGATCTATTTTACTAACAAAATCTCACAAGAATTTGCAAAATATCACGAGAGTTTGTAACAGAACGATGCATGCGCAAACAAGGATTCTTCTTCTTCTTCCTCTCAAATGAATACACAGAAGCATGGCGGGGGTGCAGGTGAAATGGAGTTCTTTCTGTAAAATTTAAAGACTGTAGTAGCCACATTTGCTCAGCCATGTCTTTGTGCAAATATGTTGTTGCCTTTTCTTTTTAGCGCTTTCAGGACAAAATTGCCCAAATTGCCAAGGCAGCGCATTGCACTCTAGTGAGCTTCAGATTCCTCTTCTCATTTAGCTTCCTGATAGACGAGTCTGAGTAGCGCCATCTCACTGTGGAGCTGAGTCCGACGTGGTTTTTAGACATACAGTGAGAGCAGGTAGATTGCATCAGAGCGTCGTGCTAAACATGCATCGTGAGCTGTGAACTCACGCTGTACGACGAAACCATTTGCAAGGTTTGAAAAAAATGCAGTGTATGCCTGGCTTAAGCCTATAGCAGTATAACTTTAGAGATAGCTCAGGATAACCTAAGCCACTCTAACTATAGGCTTTTTCAAAAAGCAAAGTTTTAAGCCAAACTAAAAAGCTTGAACATATTTCTGCTGTTCTTCCTGTTTTTCACCTCTCTTTACTACCTCACTTTTGAATTGATTTTAAAGTTTCATCATTGACTTGTAACACACTGGGAAAACATGATTTAAGCTGTATTTCTGACCTCCAGTAGCTTTACGCACATTTGAGTTCCCTGAGATCTACGGTCAGTTGCTTTTAGTTTTACTAACCTTTATGCTGGCCTGTTGAACTAATCAGGCCTTTGGATCATTTTATAATTGTTGACAATTCCTTTCATTCCATCTGTGACTGCATCTGCATCCTGCAAAGGGAAATTAACACTTTGAAAATAGTCAACTATAGAAACAATTTGTTCTTTCAGTGCTCCACAATTGAGCTCTCAGTGATGAAAGAGCACAAAAAACCACCAATCACTAATACATTTACATTTAATTATGTTTTTTTTTTTACCTCTTGTTTCTAACTAATCGGTTGACAAGGAAGACAAATTAAGGTTGTTAAAGTCCATTTCATTAAATGATTCCCTTAATCTTTGAAATATTAAGTGACTATCATGACAATATTATCAAATATTCTTTAGATATAGCGACTGACAAAATGTGGAATGTTTGGATTCGGGTGTCTCTGAATTTGTCAAATTAGAGTTTCACTGTTAACATTTTTTTGTTTTCATGCATTGTATGAGAGAGATGGAGAGTGCGATGAAGGGATGCCAGATGGAGTCTGGAGATGTATAATACAGAAGTGGAGTGTTAATGGAGATTTTGCAGAATGTTGTCCTATTAAGCATTTAGGCCTAAATCATACATTGCACGTCTCCACCAGCAGTTTTCAGTTTTTTGATAAGTGATTTAAAAAAAAAAACAACTATATTTTTATAGACTTTATTTTTATTCCTGTAACAGTGCAACCACTGTGTTTACAGTTCTTGTAATTCATTCTCCACTGCATTGCTTTTACTGGTCCTTTAATTCTGCTTCTAAGCCCTCAGTAAGCATAGCCTTCCAAATATGTAAAGTTATACTTCCTCATTTTGAATGCCTTTATTTGCGAATGAAAATCTGACAAGCGTGTGAAGTCTTATTCTTATATGGCATTAATGGGGTGGTAATCATGCTAATTAGTATTTCATGGAACACACACTCCCTAACACACAGGGCAACTGCATCAGCTTTTGTTGTGCAGTACAAGACCCAATGATCTTAACTCTCTATGGCATGATTTTTTATTTCAGGCAGAAAAAAAATGCTTCACCCTAGCTTTTGGGCCCTCGGGGATCCCTTATAATATATCAATCATAAAATGTGTACCTCTCTTCACACACTGATGCACATATGCACGTGCACATTCTTGTCTTGCCTGATCTCCATTGATTTTCAGTCATTTTCAACCCTTTCTATTCCCTGAGCATGTCAATAAGCATGAACCGAACTATTACCAGTGCATAGTATGGTAATGGTTTTGCATTTCTTGTAACAGTAGATAGTACATAAAAAATGTTATTATGGTTATAACTATGCATCTCTGTACCTCTCATTTCGTGACCATGTTATTGTACAAACAATAGTGATCTAAGTGCACAGTGTTGCCCAGAGGCAAGGAATGGAAAAACTACCATTTCAATGTATTGTGATTAAAAGGGGTTTTTACTCAGTCAAATCTGCTTCTTCACATATTCATGTGCATCACAGCTATTATTAATGCAAATTCAAAAAAGTTTTGAATTCTTAAAAAGTGAAATTTATCACCTTCTGCTAGCAGTGTGTCCCTGCTTGCAATGTTTTACCCTTAGATGAAAGCTCAAAGCTTTTAAAGTGATGTTTAACTTAAAAAAAATCCTTTCCCCTGGGTGACAAAGTCATAGGTCTGCTGCAAAACCTATATTTTGTTGCTGCGATACAAACAAAGCATAAACAGAGGTGTTCTGGAGTACTGCAGTCTTTAAACAGTGGTTATGTTTTATTGTCTATCCTCTTTCACTCAAGGTTTATGGTATTTATTCTCCATGTTAATAACTGACTTTAACTCTTAAATAATGCAAATATGAAATTATATTTAATGCTGAAAATGTAATACATTGAAAAAGAGGATTGGAAATGATTGTGTTTTAAGTCCTGGCTCAGTTCTAAGTAAATATAATTGTTTTTCATATTTTTTGTATATTTTCTCCCTTAAACTGATTTTATCTACAGTTATATGGATGGAAAAAAACCCCCTCTAAAACAATAAGCTTGTTTTACAAGCATTTCATATTTCATGTTTTGACCTCTTTCCATTGCAAACCCATTAGAAACTATAAACAAATGAAATTAGATCTTGGTCAGTCAGAAAAAAATCCTCAACATTTCAAATTACCCGTCTGTTTTCCTGGTGTTATTTTGCTGGTTTTCTCGCCGATTCTATCCATGTTTATGTTTGTGTAAACCAGATCGTCTAAGTCCTCCATTAGACATCCAGCTGGAGACACTCAACTGTAGCGCCTTCAGTGTGCGATGGAAGATGCCCCGCAGACATGTCAGCACAATCACTGGATACAAGGTAAATACAAACAGCTTCTACATGCATGCATGCATAGTACAATACCTGCTATACACTCCACACATTTTATGATAAAAGTGTGTTTTTAAAAAAATATTTCTGTCTGTTTTCATCTATCTGCTGGTGTTTGGTGAAGATGACTTATTTATTTTAATTTAAATTTTTTTTGAGTGTTGAAGTCCTTCCACCACATCAGAACATGATAAAGAAAATGAGACAGAAAAAACAGAAACACATTTTGAATCCTCAGAAAGGTTTTGAAAAATAAATCAAATTTCCACTTTTTTTTCCTTGAGTGGCTGCTTATTTCTTTCTGCATGGCAGACACACTTTTCTCTGCCTCTAAAGTGCCCATCCAACCAAGTGTCCAGGAAGATGGCCATGAGGAATAAGGACACACTATTTTTAACTTTCATGTGCTTGAAGGAACTCTTTTATCGCCGTGCTTATATCTTTCTTTCTCAGGTGCAATATTGGTTGAAAAGATGCAGTCAAATAGAACACACAGTACATAAAAACCATAGACATAGGATTTTTAAAATGTTTTTCTTGTACAGACGTATTGTGATTTTCTTTTAATCATTACAAAACTATTGTGTCCATGCTTAGTTAATGCATACTTTCCATCATTTTTATAATGCACCTTTTCAGGACTGGTCATGCTTTTGCGCTTCTCCTTAAAGCTTTCGTAACAAACGCTAGAAGTTTCTGTCCTTCACTCCTTGAATAAACCATTAAGAAATTGTGGATCAGTATAACTGTGTGGGCTGTAGCTTTGGCCATATGTCTGCACTAAGAGGATTAGTTTGGACACCAGCTTCCAAAGAACTTAGTGGGAGGCGAATGTGTTTTGTTTCTTTTTTGGTTTATTAAAATATGTTTTTCCTTTTATAGACTTTTTTTATTAGCCATATATAAACTCTCCCTGTTTTGCCCTTATAACACAATAACTAACTAAAAACAATGGATTTATGTGTGTCGACTGTTCAGATCTTTTACACAGAGATAAAGAATGGACGCCCAGTTAGTACAACATCCATCATGGAAGTGCCTCTGAGTTTGGACATGCTAACCACTGTGAGTACACACTAATATATTTTTTCTCTTCAAAGCCTTTCCCAAAACTATGTACACTATACTTCTATTTTTAAAAGTTAAAGATGGACAACATGTTAAAAGAGAGTAAGCATTGTTGGAAAGACAAGTCAGTTAAATTATCATGCTGCTCTCTTTCTGCACATCTCTGATGTTATTTTTCAAATATATTTCAATTTATTTATTTATGTGAAATTCATATTTCAAATACATTTTAAAATATCTGTGGCTGTATATTGGTTATTTTATTCTCCAGGTGCACAGTTTTAAATCATTAAAATACTTAACAGTACAGTATTTTATTGTTTATCGTTTAACTCTTCACTAATATGTTATTTTTACAAATTTTTTTAAGGTCCACATTTGTGTGACAATTTTTTCTATAATCTTTTTGCTGCTGTAAACACCAGAATTTCCCCATTGTGGGACAATGAAGGGATTTTCTATTCTATTCTAAGATACATAGATTGTATATTTTCTGTACAAGATTATAGAAGTTTTTCTATGGAATTAAATAGTAATTTCTAATTTAGATTTTTGGTACTAGAAGTAAAATAAAATACCAGTGATATGGCACTCATAGGATTTGCAATCATTTTCTTTTTTGATGTAGCAGAAGCAAAGATCATGTTGATGAAAGAGCATTTTATCATTATGTTTTCATTCTGCTAAACGAATAATACGAGATATAATGTATAACAAAAAGCAATGGTGTGTTATGTTACAGTGTCATCTAATTGAAAGGTTATGCACAATCTTGAAAAAAGTTCATAGCTTTTAAACATGTCACATTAGAGTGACCAAATTCTGCATCCTCGATGTTGATTTAATATGATTGAATGTGAAGAAAATTATGCATTGTTTTTAAAAATCTTTAGAAGGGAAAGTCGTGCTACTCATTCAGGGTGAGGTAAAAACTGATATGCAAATCTTTAAAAATATCAGACCACTGTCAAATACATCCTAGCAAAACAAAAATGGCTTGGTATGACACCAAACTCACCAGGATATGGCTTTCCTTTTACAGTAAACTGAGAAAAAGTCTGACAATCTGTAGAGTTCAGCAGTTCAGGGGGTTAAATCTGTTTGGGGGAAAACTTTAGTTTAATTTCTCCATGTGGGCATAAAAATCAGACACCACATATTACCCACCAAAACACGATTGGGTCGTTCAAAACAGGCTGTGGTTCTGAATAAAGCTATCCAGAAGAAAACAATAGTTTGAGGTCATAAAAGACACTAGACTAGGATCGAGGTTTACCTTCCAGCAAAACCATGACACTGAATGTTCAGCAAGAGCTACAATAGAAAAGTTAGGATTACTCAAAACTGCTCTTAAAACACATTTCTCTGGTGATGTGATGACCCTTGAGTTCACGAGTCATATGTGGAAGGAGCAAAAATATTAGATACAGTGCTGCAGCGAAACACTACATTACACTTCACCCTGAAAACAACATCCTTCGAGGGAAACTTGGCAGTGTCAGCGTCCTGATTTAAGAAAGATTTCTAGAGATGGGAGAGGGACATTCGTAAAGATAAACTTAATGGATAGGGATAAGAAAAGGAAAATACTTTTATGCATTGCAATAGACTTGAAACTGGGGCAAAAACCAACACTGTAGAAGGATTTAGATTCAAGTATATTTTTAATGTAAAAATAACCAGACTGAATCCATCAGAGGATCTGTGATAAGGCTTTAAAGTGGATGTTCAAAAGATCTCTCCATCCAATCTGACTGAACTTGGGCATTTTGCACAGAACTGCTGGCATTTACTAATGAGCAAACTAAATAAACTGGCACAAACACATTCAAAAGCTATAGGTGCCCTTGAAAGTGGTTCCAAAGGTATTGTTTTAAAAAAGCTTATAATGCCAAATCTTTGCTATGAAAACAAGAAAACTATGTGTGTTTTACTTTCCATGCCACAGCAATGTATTACTGTTTTGTTGGTTTATCAAAGTAAATAAAGGTAATAAGAAATGTTGAGATCTGAAAATCTTAATAGCTTTATCGGTTTATTTGTTTATGTTTATAAAAGGAGTTGTCAACCCAAAACATTTTAAGGATTTGGGTCTTTCTCTTTTAGAGTATTTTAATTGCTTGTTTTTTAAGATGAAAAGAATGTTGCAGGTATGCAGAGTAGGAGCAAGGAGAAGAGAGAGGAACAGGAAATAAAAGGCATCTCTTTCATTAATCATCATCTTAGATCTTTAGTAAACAATTTAAAAGAACTCCATAACATAGCAAGGACCCAGCAAGAATATTGGCAATGCAGCATTATGTATTTTATTGAAATGTGGCTGCAGGATCATATCTTGGAATCCAGAGTCTCTCAAAATTCAACAGAATTGGGTTGGCAATGATTGTGAACAACAGATGTCTTCCAGGACATGTGACTGTGAAGACTTTTTCCTGTAGCCTGGATATTGAGCTGTTGACAGTTGGTTTCTCGCATTATTATTAGCCCAGAGAGTTTACCACTGTTTTTGTAGTTACTGTTAATATGGAAGTTATGTCCCCCTGAAGGCGGCTGCGCCTCGGAACTTCCCTACCGGTTCTTTTCCTGGGAGCAAATTATTTGAAAGTATATGGTAAACTATATGGGTAAAACCATATAAAAAAGGACCATAAAAACAGGAGTAAAAAAGTTACAGAGTTTATTCCAGATCAGGTCGTTACAGGACAGAGAAAATGCTTGGAGCTTGCACAGCTGTGGGCTCAAAAACACGTCAGCGAGCGTCCGGCAAAGATTGAGCAAAGATTGAGCCCCAAACAAGGTCATCTCCTCCTTCTTGTACCTCATGAGTCCATGTTTTGCATCAGGTGGATGCTTAACTTACCGTATCAGAAACTGATACGCCATCCATGTCTTGAACTTCATGCATCTTGCGTCTATGCCCAAGGATTACAGATATGTCTCCTTTATCAGTCCGGCTCCAAGATGTGCCCCTATCCTGTGTATTTCTAAAGACACAAAGGCTGTCCTGATTAGATGACCTCCATACACACAGTGACATCCACAATGTGAAGGAAGGCGTCCTACTCTGTCTAATCTTGCTAACAGAATAACAGTGCACATGATGTATAAAGAATAAACTTAACATTACTGTTTACATTCCACCTTCTGCTGTTGCCGACATTGCATGTGAGGTAATCAGTTAGGTGGTGCTAACTCCAGACACAACAGCCGAATGCATTTGTGGCAATAACTGGTGATTTTAAATATGTCTCACTCTCTGCTACGCTTTCAACATTCCAACCATTTGCCAGCTGCTGCACCAGAGAAAATCAACGTTTGGACTTGTTTTATGCAAATGTCAAGGACTCCTACATCTCTGAAGTAAGACCTCCTCTTGGGAAATCACAATCAGATCACAATCTTGTTTTTCTCTGCTCAGATTATAAGCCACTTTATAAGAGACAACCTGAATTAAAAATAACTGTAAAAAGATGGTCACAGGAGGCTGCAGAAGCCCTGTATAGTTGTTTTGAGGCTACGGACTGGGATGCATTGTAATAAAAGAGGATATCAACACAATGACTGAGTGTGTGAGTGATTACACCATCCCTACCAGAACAGTGAAATGTTTCCCAGTGATCTGAAGCAACTGCTCAACAAGAAAAAAATGAACCCTTTAAGTAGCGGGGCAGGGAATTAATGAGGAGTATACAGAAGCAACTTAAGGTGATGATACGAGAAAACAAGGAGGCATCCAGGAAGAGGCTGGAAATCAAGCTCCAGCATAACAATATCAGAGGTGTGTGGTCAGGGAACAAGAAGTTCACAGGCTTCAAGCAGATGGATGATCAGACATTTGGAAGTCTGGACAGAGCAAATAAACTGAATACATTCTTCAACAGGTTCAGTTTAGGAACAAGCTCAGCACCCCTCTCTCTTGCCCTCCTTTGCATTACTGTCCTGCTTCTATGAGTTAATTATCAGCAAAATCTTCTGATTTTGCTGATAATGAACTTTCACCTGTCTCTAAAGATGAAGAGGCAACTGGGGAGGCTGAATCAATCAGCCCTAGAGTCCTGAGGGCCTGTGCAGAGCAGCTCTGTGGGATCCTACAGCACCTCTTCACTCTTTGTCTGACTCAGGAGACAGTTCCAGTGATGTGTAAGACCTCCTCCAGTCTTCAATGACTATAGACCTGTTGCCCATCCCACATCATGGAGGTTCTAGAGAGACTCTGTTGCTTCAACTCAGCAACTGATTAATGTATATTTGAACTAGGTGCACTGATTTAGGGCCAAAGGCTTTATAGTGTCTTAAAACCACATGAAGTATGTAATATTTTCGCAAAATTTATTCACAGGTTCATCATTACAGTAACTACATTAAATCTTTAAAATTTAAGTAACAGTGTTAAAGTTAAGAGTTTGGGAGATGAACAAAAAACATGATCAATGATGAAGATTTAAAGATTTCCAATATGTTATATCTAGTTATCATGGTAATGGATGTTGCTGTGCCCTTTGTCCAACACAAATTTGGTCTTAAAGAGACTACTGCAGATATTACACACAAAAAAAGATCTAAAAATAAGTCAAGATTTCTTAAAATAAGTGTATTTGCCTGTGATTTATGCATGTAATTAAGATGTTATACCAATGTTGTACCTTAAAATGTTATAGTTAGGTATTATGTACTTGAAAAAGGATGATGGAGTTTTTTTTTGTTTGTATTTTTAAACATAAATCATCTTATTCCATTGACAAACTGTCTTATCTAATAACTTAGATTAGAATGTTTGTATTTAACCTTGATCTTGAATATTCTCTATCAAGAGTAATAAGGATGTTTGCATAAAATGTCTCATCTTATAAAATACATTATAAGATGAGACGATTACATTTATATAGGTAATTTTAAGGCAGCACCTCATAACTCTTCACCCAGATATTGTTCATGATTAATTTGAGATATTTCTAATTATTTTAAGGTCAATATATAGCACTTGGCACATGTTGATGCTTTGTGCAAACTATGCTACTCAAATACTCGCTAACGTAACCAGAGATAAACAGATTGTCACTGAATGGATGGTGTGACTCAGAGAACCACTACATGCAGTCTAAGCTCCCCTTAAACACCAGTGACCAGTGGCCTTCAGGGTGCTAAACCTGGAAGTTACAGGTCTTAGCGCCTAAAAGGTTCACAGTGCTGCTTTGAAAATTGATTAATTGCAAACATTTGTAGAGTGGTCCATCTTTTAGACAAGTCTAACTATTTACCTGTTCATTTCTTTGAGGGAGGAATTGTATTATAATCTTTGTTCTCTTATAGGGGCAATTTGATGGACAAGCAAGTTTTGTAAGTAACATTTAGCCCATTTGTAATTATTGTTCCCTCAAAGTTCTTCTTATAATATAATAATTTATCCTTTCAATTTCCTTAATCTGATTTTTAGGATGTAGACATTGGAAACCTAAAGGTGAATTCCAACTACAGAGTCAGCGTTGGTGCATACGGCTGGACCGGGGAGGGCAGACCAAGCATGCCCAGAGACATCAGTACTGCCTCACATGGTAAGACTATGTGAGTGGAAGACATCAGTTTAACCATAATTCTAAATATTTACCTGCATAGTATATTCAGTCATGAATAAAATAATTTTATTTCGTTTTATTTTGCCAATAGAGATGTGTATGCCCCCTTCACCACCAACTCAGCCAGTCGTCATGGCCGTATCAGACACAGAGTTGGCCTTATCATGGCAGGAAGGAGAGAGTCAGGGAAGCTCCCCTGTTCTTCACTTTTTGGTGGCTTACATCAGGTCTGTCAAAACTTATTTAACATTTGCAAACTGAGAAAACGGCAGTTCATAAAATGTCAGGCACCTTAAACAGATTATTGCACACAGGAAATGAGAAAAAATTGTGTTCAGTAAAATAGGTTGAACCGAAAAGGCCCCTGTCTAAATGTATGGAGGGAAGTCAGAGAAGGCATGCGCATAAAAGAAAATAACATTTTTAAATGAATAGCTTTTCCATCAGGAAATTTTACACTGAAATTGTACACAATGACTATATTAGATATCACATAATATATTTAACATGTACATGTGTCCCATGACTGAATTGTAAATGCTTGGAAACTGAAACCCTAATCCTCACCCTCTGTTCAGTGATAGCTTTTCTCTTTTCACAAAGTTGGCTTCCTTGATGCCTCTTTCAAACTACCTGTCCTCTTTGTTCAAAATCTGAACACCTTGGTCTTTAAAAATTGCGATTTCAGCTTCCAATCATTTATGATTCAGTCATGGAACTCATTCCAAGGAAATTACATAAACACTCCCATTATGATTCAAAAGGCCAATCGCATAGACCAAGCACAATAAAAGGCTCCAAGAACCCAGAAGAATAAGGGGTAGCTATTTGATTTACATATGACTTGGAATTTGTGCCGAAGAATAGACCTCTATGCTGCTTAAATACATCAGGGCAGCTAAAGATGCTTTGGTGCATGCCAACAATATTGACAAAGACTTCTGGATAGGTGTCAAAATATGTTAAAGAAAACAGAGCAAAATTCCGGTTGCCTTCCAATTTAAGCCCGTTTGTTGTTGTCATGACCTGAATGACTGAGAATTTACACAGACATATTCAAGATGGATTCTGTAGATATTCAGAAGCGACCGGCATTCAGCTTAACTCAGACACTAATGATATGTATTAGTGAGTGCTATGAGAATGCAAGAAGAGTTCTATGTTTTGGCCACAGGCAGTTGAATTATTAGGAAACTCTGTAATACATCATTAAACATAGTTACAATTACATTTTGATATATTAAAATCTTCTGTTCTGGTTTAAGAGCATGCTGTGCAGACTGGTCATGAAGTGGGGTTTAATCTGTACCAGTTAGATATGGGACATTTTTTTTTTTTTTTTTGGACGCAGAAACAGAAATAATAATAATAAAAAAATCTAAACATTTCCACATTAACTTGTTTGAAGTGTGCAGTTATGCTGAGGATGTCATAGGCCTAGTAATCAACCACACACCAACCCACATCAACGTGTCTGCACAGTTGAAAGCTAAAAATGGTAAATGTCAAGGAATCCCGTGAAGAACTGAATGTTTTTTTTTTATCTGGAAAAATATAAAGCAGTTAATTATTCTTACTTTACTGCTTGAATACAGCATCGTTATTCATTTATTTTACTCTCATTGCATACATTTTATATAACTGGAAACCAAAAATCCCTAACTTAACTATTTTTAATAAAGGTGGCCTATTTTATCAAAGTATTTGAATGAAAACTACTTAAAACACAAACATTAAAAAAAATTCCAGGGCTTCAATGTTGCCTTTGGAAACAAAAATAGGATATCTCTTAATGGGTAATTTAAAATAGGTAGTAAACTTAGTGACAAACAAAACTACTAGGATATTCAGCCATCAACAAATGTTTAGCATTTAGGGCCTACCTAGAGGCTGTTGTCTACCCTGGTACTTTAAATTGATCTTAGTCCTTGGAAGCAAGAAAAAAAAAAACGCTTTCCCAGAAAACTAACCTTAAATAAATGAAGAGAGTTAAAACATTAAATATTCTTCACAAGGTGTCCCTTTGAATTAAAAGTTTAAACACTGTTAATTAAATTAAACATATATATTTTCCAAATAGCATTTCTACTGTTAGTTTCTCCCAAGTCATAGTAGTGAATATACTATTGGTTGTTTTTCAGTTCTTTCCCCCTGTGAACATTTATGCCTTCACCCTCTGCTAATTCACCTCATATAAACCTCACAACTCTTGTTTTCCTTTAGCTCCGGCAGCACACACAATAAAGCTTTAAGTGTGCAGTCTGTCCTTCAGCCCACTGCTTTGTAAATAAGCTATTGGGGGTGGAGTGAGGTCCATTAAAAACATAACTCAACTCAAAGATGTCTGACACAGCTTCATCCTTAGGCTCTATCAGCCAGATCTTTTAAACTGTATATGTTTGGTTTGGTCATGCTGTAAGTTTCATTCCTTAGCCCTCCTGTTGGTACATTAAGCTTGCATGCGACCCTCTTTTATAAATAATGCAATGCAATGTAAAACTAAGCTGATCACCTCCTATCTCTTTATCCATCAGATGAATTATTTATCTAAGTGTTGGGCAATACACAAATAGACGCATCTTATAAAATAATAAACCTTTTATTTTACATTAATAATGATTCTGTGGGTGGTCCATTTAAGGTTAAAGGTTGAAATATGTTCAATCGTGCTTGATTGTAAAAATCAGTTTTAAGTGCATAATAATAGCTAAGAAAAAAACTAATAGTCTGAGATTGAGAATATGCAGATCTTTTTTGTATGCATCATTGCTGGTCTGCTCAGTGTAACCACTTGTGTTTAGACACAGGGGTCAGTTGGGACATGAGAAAGAATGAATTTCATTCTTTTTCTATTAGTGTTCAGCCTCATAGACACACATGTCTAGACACTGTCTGCAGAGAAGCCAAGGACACAATGAGTAGATTGTGTTCATACGATGAATTCCTAAATCTTAGACGGACAAGATTGAAACTATTTGTTTTCATTAAAATAATACAGGTTAAAAAAAATGGGAAGTATTAAACAAGTTATCAAAATGCAGTGCTGATTTATTTATTTATTTTTTTTTGCTGCAAAGCTTTTGATTGCATATCAACAAAGATACCAAAGGGAACTGTTACGTCCAGACATGAATATGTGTCTCTGTCTTTTTTTGCATGTGCTGCTATTAATTTAGAAGGGCCATCGCAGATGCAGATCTTTCCCCTTGTACATCTAAAGATGCCTCCCTGAAGAGACATCTTAAGTGTTTTGTTTTGGCTGAAAATGTATAAACGCAAAAAGCTTGATAATAGTTATAATTTTTTCTCTTTAGGCAGATTTTCTTAAAAAAGAAATCCGATTTTTATCATTTGATTGAATAATTTCTATCTTTCACCACAATGAAATAAAATATAAGCTTTGCCTTTTTGATAAACCATTAATTTGTATTTTATCATTGCAGAAGCAACAAATAAAGCAAAACTAAAATCATTAACATATTTTTACTTTTTATTCACTTTTTCCATTCAAATCCAAAAAGAACATTCTATAAAAAAATTTCACGTATTGTAATATTGTAATGAGATGTAATTTGTCATTCAGTATTAGAATGCTCAGAATATAATTTCAAAATATGATTCAAAGACAGAAAACAGTGTGATGTCTCTTTGTTTTGGTGTTTCCTATATCTTTATGTTTAATACTTATTATTTCTTACCTAGGCCAGAAATGGACACAGAGTGGACTTATATACGTGAGCCCATTGAGACCAATTCCATGGTTTTAAAAGGCTTGTTACCAGAAACAGAGTACCAGTTTGTTGTCAGAGCGGTCAACATGCATGGTGTGAGCCCACCAAGTCACATCAACATCCCTGTGCGAACCCTTGGTAAGGCCAGATGCTTACTGTATCTCTGAATCTATTTAAAAGCTGAAATACTACATTTCAGCAAGTCCTTGGAAAGGTTTGGTTTGAAAAAAATGTCAAGCCAGTGAGTTTTTGTATAAAATGTGTATGTTCTTTGAATCATCATGCCTGTAGAGTTACTCATTGAGAAATAGTTAGATGCAACTACGGTAAAACTTGTTTTGCAGCTAATGACGCACTGAGTAGAGCGATATTGCCCCTCATACAGTCATGCTGTTAAGACCACGTGGGCTGTTTGGCTTTGTAGCCAATGAAATAAGGTTTCAAACAAGGGTAGACAGGGCTGGGTTGCATAAATCAGAGCCGTGTTAACGGCTTGCGTAAGAGTGAAATACACAGCAGAGATCAGTGCACACAGTTCAATGCAGATCATTTAAAACGCTCCAATATTTTTGAAGTTTGGATGCTGATTTTGTTTTATTACAATGCCGAAAAAAAATGCAGCTCAGAAAATGCACTGGGGCTTATTTTAGCTTGACAAGCAGCAGATTCCCTATTTTTTAATAGATTTTTATGTTATTTCAGGTTTATAAATGTTACATTTTGTTATATACTCTGATTCTGAAAAAAAGTGGAAAAAGACTTGCTTCATAAATGTTTCGTGGCCATCAAAATGCTTTAGTGTTATTCTATGGGTCAAATAGTTGAGTAAAAGCATTTGGCACAATTTGGCACAATCTAGCACATATGGAGAGGTTTGGAGATGCTGGTGACACTAAAAGTTCAAAGCCCCACAGCTCTAAAACTGTTGTACTGCTGTTCAAAAAGACCTATTATTTTCGAGAATAAAACAAAACAACTTTGAGTCATGTTTGAACTGATGCAGCTTAGCCTGTGTTTTACTTACCCCATTTTACTTTCAAATGATGTATCACACATGTAACGTGGTCTTACAGTTTCTTAGTTATTTGCTTTTCCATTTGGGTATGCAAAATAGGTCAGGATTACTTCAAATTGGGTGGGTGTAAAAGATTTGTTTTAAGTTCCTGCGAAGGAAAACCGGCTAATTGCATTAAGTCATTGACTTGCAGGATATGCTCCTCCTGGATGAGCTAGCGGTAACAACATTCGCAGGAACAAGTCTAGTTGAGCTTAAGTTTCAGATGTCTGAAAAGTACTACATTTATGTCTTCTGACAATTATATGCAAGTATAATTATTAGAATGTGGAGCCCAAATAGATAAATGTTTTGTGTAAAATATGCACCTTATGGATGAAGTTTATGAGTGTCATTATCCACATTTTAATGAGTCTTATACTAAAATAAGTTGAAAGGAAACACAAACAGGACAAAGCCATAACTAACGAATTGCATAAACATGCAGAATACAGTTTGATGATGCACTTGAGAAAAAAAAAAAAAAAAACCTAAATTTTTTTAAACATGTCGCCCAATGACACAAAAATTTATAGATTTGGCTATATCGATAATTGTCATTTTTTTACTCATAAAAAGGGATTCAGGTATCTGTTGGATCTATTAAAGCATCTTTAGTTTCTTTATCACCACTGTTTCCTATTAACATGGACATGAAAAAATGGTCATGTCAAGTTCTGCAAGTGAAGTTTTATTTTAATTCATAATAGGTAGCAATATTTTGTTATTTGGGCTATTTTGTGTTTTCCTTATCAATTCAGATTCCTCTTTTGCAATATTTTTTGTTTATTTCTCCAGTTTTTTAGTTTATTTCTGCTGTTTGGCACTTTTAGGCAGTTATGGCTCTACTTTTGCTCATCTTTTTTTCTGTTATTAGAGAAGTTCTCTTATTTTTTCCTTTGTACTTTTCACTTTTTATCTATGCGTAAACCTTTCTCGATCAGCCAGAGCCTATTCAACTATTTCCCTATTGTCTCTGTTGGGTTTTAATCCAGAGAAATGTGAGTTTAAAAGATTAAAAGGAAATAATCAACACAGAGACAGGGTTTTGTGACGTCAGCGTCTGCAGAGCGGAGAGAAGCTGCTGGCTCGGAAAACCAGCACCTTCTCACACAGATCCCTTCATGGCAAAGCCTTTTATTAAGAGTTTACAACATCATAGGGCGGGCCTAAAACAGAAGACCCAGTAATGATTATCTGGGAGGATGCAGGTAATAAGATAGTGTGAATTGACCAACTGGCTGGATGGAAGTCACACAACCGTGTGATTCTGCCTCATGACCTACAGCAGGTCATAAGAGTTTATGACCCTTCTGGTTGAAACACAGGATAGAAATGTAGGATCTTCTTTCTTTCAATGTTTCATATGTCCACACAATAATTTTATAATTATCACTCTAACAGTCTCCACCTGTGCCCAGCTATACTTAAGTAGACATGCACTATAACTCCAGCATTATGTTTCAAGACTCTGCCAAGGCTCTAAGGACCCTGCGCCTCACTTAGGCTCTAGGTACTCTGGACAACACAAACACTCCAAGCATCGGTGGCCCCTTACTGGTTCCAAGTTTAATATTCTCCACCATGATTCCAAGCTCTCTTGTGTCCATCATGGCTTCAAGTTTCCTAGTCCACTTTTTAATTTTCTAGTCTCCACATGTTCCACATGTTCATGTTCCTCCGAATTTTGCTTTATGCTGGTTGAGTTCCATGTGTGAACAGTTTCTCGGCACAAATCAACCTCAGAATGCCTGCCTGAACTGTTTACATTTGTTTTGGGCACTTCTTTAAAAGTTCCCTCTACCCACTGTGCGTGGTTTGAGTTTGGTTCCTTTGTTTTGATATCAGCTGTGCTGCTGCCGTCAACACTTGTTTATAGATGTTGGGGCTTGGCCGTTTTTTTTTTAGCGTAGTCCTGTTTCTCTTACTGTGACTAACTGTGCTCTGACACGCGAGCTGGATCATAGTTTATCTGCCTGGCTGTGTGGGGCTGCCTGTGGAGGCAGCCCCATACAGGAGGCATATCTCTGCTTCTTTCTGTATGTCTTCTTCTATCTCCTTGAACCCAGGTTGGCTTCAGCAAATGGCAACTCACACTGAGCCTGGTTCTGCTGCAGGTTTCTTCCTGCGTGCTTGGTATGAGGAATTGCTTTCTAGTCAATGAGTCGATGCAATCAACTATTTTTCCTTAGATTGAACACTTTGATTCAGTTTGAGTGTCCTCCTCCTCCCTTAGATAGAAAACTTTAAATAAGTTTGACTGTATGATCTACTTGAATTGTCTCTGTAAAGTTCCTTGAGATGACATGTGTTGAGAATTTGCGTTATATACATGGACAGAATATACTTGAATTTTGGCCCTCCCTCAGAGGACCCAATCCACCAACTCATCTCCTGTCTCTATGTCAGTGTTTAGTTTCAACTTATCATTATCATTATCGATATGACCAACCAACAAATCAGAAGCTGAGCATTTGTCTGTATTTTTGTCCAAATCAAGCCTTGACAAATGCTTAAATCGATCCAAAGTTGCCTAAATTTTTTTTTATTAAGTCTAAAAAAACACTCCGACTGTCAAGTGCTGAGGTGGCGGCATCCTTATGTGTATTTTTTATTTTTTTTACTTTGTGGGGGATAAGTGCAATACAAAGAAAAACTATATCAATATGGGAAGATAACATTACATGGAATTATTGAAGTATCATCTTAAGACATCAGCCAGAATTTTTTTGAGTAGTTATTAGAAAGTATAATTCTTGCCCTGCATCTAAATCTGGTTTCAAAACATACTGTACAAACCATACTGATTAACTAATAAAATGAAAATTAGTTTTAAATATCTATTCATAGAAAGAAATATAAATAAAAAACTTAAAAATATTTCACTGTAAATGTAATGAATATCTGTATTGTGTGAATTCCACACTGTAATTGTATAAAAAAATGTATTTATATTCTAGGGTATCACAATGCATATGTAACATTATGTTTCATATGGTCAATGCTAAACTGAGTTAACAGTTTTTCGAAAGCTTCTGACCAGACTAAAAATCTTTCTAAGAGCAAAAATTGGACAATGGTTATGTTGAAGAAGAAAGTTACATGAATTGAGACAAATGAGCCATTTAGAGAGTCACAGAGAAACACATTGAAAGAGACTAAGCAATACAGAGGCATTGTTTCTTAGCAGGGGATGAAAGCGGGTTATGTCGCTGTCTCATCAGACAGGATTAAGTGCAGGATGCCAGACCCCTCCTCTGCAGTCCACACTAATAGAAATATGCACACTTGCATGCAGTGCCCCATTGCTTGAGGTTACAGGCAGGGTCGGTATGAGTAACTGACTTGACTATGCACTCTTTATGTGAAGTCGTCTGTGTTTTAGTCAGAAAAACTGGCTTAGATGAAGGGTTACAAAACAGCTTAACTGTCACACAACTGTTTGCTGCACTTGCTTTTTCATGTTTTAATGTCATTTGGCCAATTAGCGGTTAAATCTCTGGATCCATTCCTACATTAAAGTGTGATTTATGAAATGTATTTATTATAAATAAAACACATTTTTTATTCAAATATACAATCAGGGGCGTGCACACATAGACACTAGGTGGTGCTAAAGCACTAGGAAGTTTGCCCTCTATCAAAGAAAATGCCCTTTTGAAAC
>NW_015150553.1:614198-616301 GCF_000732505.1 Cyprinodon variegatus | reverse complement strand
AAATGTCTGTGCACGCCTCTGTATACAATACACTTAATTACACTGCACACTGGAAGTTGTTTACCATTCAGGATAATTTGATTAACACACTGCTAATTAAGATGGATGAAGAGGCAGTGCAGAAAGGAGGCAGTGGGGTATTATGTTTGAGGAAACAAAGGCTTCCTAGAATAAGATCTGCAAGACGATACATATAGAGTTGTACAGGCTTGCTTCCATTCGGATTTGTTTTGTAGAGTTTGTTTGAAAAAAAAAAAAGAATTTTTTTAACACTTTCAGGAAACTTAGCAATTAACACAAGATATTAGCAAAAAGGGAGTTGTAAAAATTTTTTTCATGCAGAACTGTGCAAAACAGATTTCATCATATCATCCTCAGAACTGTTTTTTTGTTTAAAAAATTATTACTCAACTAAGATTTTCAGGCATTTAATTATTTTATTGAATCTTAACTACAATCTTTTTATTAGAACATTATGAATAGTTTCACTTAAATTATTTCATCCAATCTAAACGGCTCCCTAACCATGTCATGCTTAGATGAACTAGGAATGTCTCTGGCTGAAAAAGTTGCAAAGAAAAATTTTTTTCTTTTGCAGTTAGTTGCAAATGCACATTGTAATCTAGTATTTTTACATACCTCTACAAAAAAAGACTAATATTTCACATAAGAGTTTTTTGTTTTTATTTAAAAAAGATGAGCAATTTAATTTTCTATCTCTCTCTTTCTCTGTATGAATGTTTTATTGTTGTTCTTTTGAATATGATTCTCTAATTGTCGCCTCATGGTTGTGGCAGGTCCAATGGATGTGGGAAGTGGTGATTTGGGGCTTTACAGCACAGATTCCAGATTTAAAGATGAAGATGGATTTGACATTGATGACTCAGATTATGATGTCTTTATTGAAGAGGTAGGTCTTACATGTTCAATTCCAATGTGATACTAAATACTGAATGCCTGAGAAAAATATCTAACTTAAACTGCAATGTTTAAATTCGTCTTATACTTAACCTGTTTATGTCGTAGTTGAAGCCATTTCCAGGTATCACTGAGAACAACAGGAAATCCCAACTGCGCTCACACCCCGGACCACCATCTGGACGCAATGTTATTTACCGCATGAACACCAACGTCCCTCCAAATGTCACTGATAAACCAGTTACTACGACAACCTCCTCCATACTTTTAGACTTCACAGATCTGGCTTTGGCGTCAGAGCCCAGTAACACTGCTGACACCCCAACCATTGCCCTACCTACCACCACGAGGTAATATGGGTTCAGATAAAGTGAATTACTTGTTTATATTATTTTACTTTGTAGTCTGGAACAATCACAGGTGAAGGGGATAAGGCATATATTTTAAATAACAAATTAAGAACAAAGAATTTTAATTTGTAGACTCTAAGTCAAAGTTTGAAACTTTTTTGTGTGCAGAACTTATTTTATGTGCATAGCAATTGATTTTTTAAAATATTTTTAACATTTATTTATTTACTACTGATATGCTGTGAATTTTTCCACTTATGGACTAATAAAGCATTTATTGTTCTATTCTACCAATTCTATTCTGTTCTTATTTCCTTGTTTACTGATGGACAAGCACATTTATTTTTATGAGAAAAAGTGGTGCTTTGACTGTTGTTGCTAACTTTTTTATATATATTTATATATATATATTTTTATATAATTTTTTTTTGCTTTACATTTTGATTTAAATGGTGACTGAAACTTTATCTTTCTCATCTTTGAATTTCCATCAGCTCACCATTGCCCACCACTTCTGTTCCTACTATCTCACGCTGGCAAGGTGAGATACCTCGTGTGAATGACTTGACTTGTGGAGATACTGTGTGTCCACCTGACAGTTTCTGCCTCACTGATTATGAGAGTGGAGGTTCGCGCTGCCACTGTAACCTTGGACGCAGAGGCGACACTTGCTCTGAGGGTGAGATACTGAATGGCGAAATATATGATTTCCTTTATTTTCACTTTCTATTTGAGACTGAAACCTCTGTTTCATTCTTATTTTGTTAGTGCTTTTGAAACCAAAATATTCACAGGCAGTTTATAAAAAGACTTAGGGCCGGATTTATCAAGATCC
>NW_015150553.1:595682-609120 GCF_000732505.1 Cyprinodon variegatus | reverse complement strand
CTGAGTTGCCGCCATGTGATTGGCTGCTTAGAAATTAAGTGTTAATGAGCAGTTGGACAGGTGTACCTAATAAAGTGGCCGGTGAGTGTAATGTATAATAATGTGTTTATAGATATGTTTTCCAATATAAACAAACCGAATGGCTATTTTTGGTTTAATTCCTGTCATAACCTAGTGGTGCAATAAGTAAATCATGCCTGTCTGCAAAATCAAATAAAAGGCAGCATGAAAACTGTGACGCAAAATCCAGTTTCTTATTGTTGGTGAAAACATTATTGTTCATTTATAAATCAAATTATTATATTACTGTACGATGAAAAAGGATGAGGCCAACTGCACATGAACAGACTGTAAAGATAATATTTATTATGTGTTCTCACAGGTTTTTGTTTTTGGCTCTTCAGGTTTAACTGCGGCACAGGTCCTGCACATATAATCAGTCAGAGTCCTGTTGTTCTTGGTCAGTGGCACATTGTTACTATATTCAGAGATGGCACAAGTGGCTGGCTACGTATGGACAATGATAACCCCATATCCGGGCACTCACAGGTAACAAAATGCCCTAGAATTAACAAAACGGAAATCTTGTTTACAGTGCCTTGCAAAAGTATTCATAACATTTGACTTTTTCACAACAACCACAGTGTACAATGTATTTGCTGAAAATTTATGTAATAGAGCAATGCAAAATATTTTGACATTAGACTTGCATGGGACATAGGTGGTGGAAACACTAATCTCAGTAATCCTCTAAATAGTTTTAATTGCTCATTGGAGTTTGAAGCTGTCCTGTTTTGGAGATGAGCCAGACTTCAGGCAGACTTTTACATTTCAGGACCTGGTTGGGTCATCAGAGTTTGATTCCTACAAACAGGAATTGGTTCACAGTGGACAGTGTTGTTGAGCAATGGCGTAACGACACAACAATAGGCCCGTAAGCAACATTATCTTGGTGGGCCCCATACAAAGTACAACACCCTGTTCCGGTTCATTGCGGTATAAATAAGGTCCGGTCAGACAGACTAGCATCAGGTGGATAAAATAGGAAGTTTTCGCACCATTACATCTGCAGAGAGACGTCCTAGTCCACAATTGCGTAGGGGACCTACCAGGAGTCAGTGACAGGGCCCCTAAAAGGTCGGGGGTCACAAAGCAACTGCATACTCTGCTTACCGATATTAACGCCATTGTTGTTGAGGATGGTGAAGGGGATGCTCTTCAGATCAGAGGTCCTTCCTGATTTTTAGTTGGTTTAGCTTGATGGTTCTGATTGCACAAGTGCGCTAGTTGGTCTCCTTAATGTCTCAGTGCATATTCATTGTGGTCTTGGATCAGATCAGTGCTAGTAGTGATTCGTGTACACGGAGAAGAGGGGTGGAGAGCAAACACACTCTTAGGGGATAAGTGTGGGTGTTTTTTAGGCGGGAGAGGATGTTCCTTATGCTTACTTGCTGCTGATGATCACTCAAAAAGGCTGGTGATGCAATGACTGGGAGAGGCTGCCATTGTGAGCTGGGTGAGCATCTGATGAAGGATGTCCAGCATTACGGTGTTGAAGGCTTAGCTGAAGTCCACAAAAAGGATTTGGCATATATATCGCTGGGTAGTAAAGGTGGTGCAGGACAAAGTGTAGGCCCAGCTTGACTGCATCGTCTGCTAACCTGTTTACACGGTATGCAAAATGAATATTTTTTTCAATTCTAGACAATGAATTGAAAAACAATGAACAGTTGCCCATGTGCTGTTTTGAAAAATGTCAGATTCTAAATTTATGCCTCCCAGAGTTTTTATTTCACGTGTGTAAAATCTTTTAAAAATCATGCTTTATTTTCCTTGCACATCATAAATCCACTACTTTGTATTTGTCTTTAACATATTTCTCTGAAGATTTAAAAGAAGAAAAGCATACAAATACTTTTGTGAGGCACTGCATATAATGTATCCCTGGAAGAAATGCACTGATGAAGCCAATTTTTGCTGTCAGAGTTAAAAGCAACAGATTTGTCATTAGTTGCTAAAAAATATTGGATTCTTTGAAATTAGTTTGTCCTTAAAAATTATTCTGTCCTTACTGTGAAAGAAGACGAGGCACAAATTGTTCTCTTTAATTTTGTTTTTTCAGGGTCAATACACTAAGATTACTTTTCGCTCACCACTGTATGTGGGTGGATCTCCGAACACTTACTCGCTGGTCAGGGCGACAGGCACAAACCGTGGCTTTGTAGGCTGCATCCAGAGTCTGACCATCAACAGCATGGCTACAGACATCAGGCCGTGGCCTGTGGGCAAAGCTCTGAGTGGAGCTGATATAGGTGAGGGATGCATAGTGTCCTCATTTTCTTTTCCTGTCTGCTTCTTCATCTACACCACGGTTTATATATTTTTCTCTGTATACTGTAATAGTTGAACAGATATCTGTGGATGAAACAATAGCAAGGACCTCATTTAGGAACTAAAAATAGACTTTGTTTAAAAATCGATCACATCATCTAAAGATTAATATATCATCAATAGTATTTTAAGGATAAAAGCAACATTTATTTTTAAAAAACAATGTAAGAAAATACATTTTAAAGAAAAGAATTTGCATGGAGATAAAAAAGTGTTGTTTTTCTGCTATCTATCGATAATACATATTTAGTAGATTTGATGTAGAATAGAATAGCATGAAACATTACTGTCATTACATTGTTACAAATACAAAGCAATGAAATTCACACTCTGCATTTAACCCATCCCTTGGGGGAGCAGTGGGCTGCCATTGTGCAGATCAGTGTGGGGGTTAAGGGTCTTTCTCAGGGACCCAGAGTGGCAGTCTGTGGGAGTGGGGCTTATATTTAGAACCTTTGAGTTCCAAGTGCAATGCCCTAACCACTAGGCCTCCACTCCCCACCAAATGTACACAGAGCATAATAAATCTGATTAACAAAATAATTGTTTCCTTTTTCATTGATACCAAAATATGATATTAAATAAAGTTTATAAAGATAAAAGAATTAAATATAGTGAATTATCCAATCTTTTAATTCCAGTATAAACCGGAACTTTTTTTTTCATGTTAAATGTAATGATTTATGAAGGCATTTGTTCTTATTTGAAAGGTGAGTGCAGCGACAGTGTGTGTGACAAGGTCAGCTGTGCCAATGGTGGATCCTGCTTTGCCAACCGCGCTGATGGCTACATTTGCCTCTGTCCACTTGGCTTCAAGGGAGCTCTTTGTGAAGACAGTGAGTTAACAGCATTGCTCTTTTCATAAAGAACACACAGGTATTATTTACGCTGCAAGCTCTTAATGATCTTTTAAAATGAAAAAAAAGAACAAAAAAGGACAAAACAGCTGTCATGTTGGTTTTTTTTTTATATAATTACTCCACATTTCAGGAGCAAATTGAAGAAAATGAACTGAGATAGGGATTATTACTTTGAACATGATTGTTAGGGGATTGATTGCATTTAAGAGCAACGTTCTAACAATTCACCATTTCACTTTCTTTCATCCAGCACATTTCACATACTTGATTTTCTCCTTCAGTTCACTTTTTTAAACCTTTTTTAAATCTTAAGGTTTGCTTATGTTTCTTTCCAGCTCTTGCTCTTTGTTCTTAGCTGTTATTTTCTCATGTCCTCTTTTAATCCCTCAGGTTTCTCTCTGTCTTCACCACTTTTCAATGAAACTGTGTTTTCATATGCTGTCCTCCCGTGGCCTCAGTCCCCCCAGAGTTACCTCTCCTTCATGGAGTTTGAGGTGACATTCTGGCCATCCGTGCCCAGTGGGGTGCTACTGTATAGTGATGATGCAGGCAGTAGAGATTTCCTGGCTATAAACATGGTGGATAGATATGTGGAGTTCAGATTCGACTGTGGTTCTGGAGAAGCTGTAATACGGTAATGTTAAAATGAACTTTTGTTTCCTTATCTGTCACCTTCTGCTACTGATTTCGTACTATAAGTGTGTATTTATCTGTGGTGCAGGAGTGAGGAACAAATAAGTCTGGACTCGTGGCATGAGTTGAGAGTATCTCGCACTGCTAAAAGTGGGATCTTGCAAGTAGACAACCAAAAGCCAACTGAGGGAATTGCTGAGGTATTTCTCAAATAACTTAATTGAGTGAAAAAGTATGTGTCGGAGAGATAATTTATTTGGTTTTTAATTTCAAACTTCTAAAAGCATCAATGCAACATGAGTTAAAAAGTTTGCATATCATCAATCTTCTGTTTCCTGATTGAACTAAAAGAAAATGAAGAAAATGGTCTAATATCTTTGTTGTTTATTTAAACGTATTTAATTTCATAGGCAAAATTTAAATATAACTGCAGAATTTGAATGTTTCAAAGACATTTTTTATATACCACGCAAAAGCTGCCTTGCTTAGTCTTCTTTAATCTTCCTTTGCAGATAAAGCAATTTATTGTATTTTGTAAATACAGTGAAACATTCTTAATTCCTGAGTTTTGATGAATTAAAAATGGATTTCATATTTTAAACCAATTATATAAGCAAAAACCTACTGATGTATTTATGTAAGCATACTTATTTGTGAAGAGAAGATAAATAACATTTAATTTGTATTATTTCCTGAGACATAAATCAAACATCTCTATATCTCCTACTTAGGGAGCCTTCACACAGATCAACTGCAGTTCACCTCTCTATGTTGGTGGAGTCCCAGATTACGAGAAAACCAAGAGGGCAGCAGGCGTTGTAAAACCTTTTACTGGAATAATTCAAAAGGTCAGTGACTCTGCAACAGTTAAAGATTCTATCTATCTATCTATCTATCTATCTATCTATCTATCTATCTATCTATCTATCTATCTATCTATCTATCTATCTATCTATCTATCTGCATGCATAATTTTTAAAAATTAATCTCGCTGTAATCTTGGAATTATCAAGATTAAAATGGCTCATTTGAATTTGGCATTCATGATATGTTTATCGTACTCAAACATTATAGTTTGACGAACACAACTCTTCACCTGAACTAAATCAGTGCTTTGGCTCAGCCAGCATCTTTCACATTGGCTAAAGGATGCTTTGCATTTAGGTGGTACTTGAAACTGGAAGAACTAAAGACTTGTCAAAGTTTCCATTGGGATGCTTCTTAAAATTAAAATTCTCTGAAGCAAACCTGGTGGCTTTATAGCTGCATCCATGTCAGCACGTCACGTTCAATGTGGTTATTTCACAGTAGGCCTACACAGGTTGGAAGGCTGATTCATTCTCACTTTTGGTCTTCGACATGTGTCAGCTTTCACACATGCCAAAACATCCTGCTTCTTTAACTGCTTTGTATATGGGTTTCCTTCCTAGCTGATCCTAAATGACCGCAGCATGCCAATCACTGTGGGCTCTGCTACTGGCATAAATATTGAAAACTCAGCTCACCCCTGTGTGGAAAGTCCCTGTGCCAATGGAGGGACCTGCAGGCCAAAGTGGGACCACTATGAGTGTGACTGCCCTCTAGGTTATGATGGAAGGCACTGCCAGAAAGGTCAGTAGTAGGAAATAAAATGTATAATCCATGGATGAAATTTTTTATTTCAGAGGTGGGGGGATGGAAGTATTTTTTAATATAACTAACTTTGACCATCCAATCACACAAGAAAAGACGGTGGGCCAATCAGGAGCTTGTTGGTGGTCTAAACTCAGGGAAGCGGGCTTCGGCTTGTGTTGAGGTTGTTACGCTTGGTCCTAGTGCCTGACGATTGTCTGTGTACTGTAGTGAAAAATAGTTATTCAACAATAAAATCCTGCAACAATAAAAAATCAATAAAAAAAATCAATAAAAAATAAAAAAAATTATGTCCATGGTCTATAAGTCTGTTTGGTCTATGTTGGTTGGATGCTTTTAATGGATGATAGAGTAGGCTAAAATAAACAGCTGCTGAAAAATATCCAGGTTGTTTTAATTGTTAAAAGGTGAAGAACATTATATTTTATTGCACTGTGATAAGATAACATAAACCTCTATATTTTAATCAAATCACTGAAAGAAATAAATCTTCAAGTTTGATTTTTGTTGCTTTTCCACTATAAATAAATACAGAGCAAAAAAGCAGAATAAAACTGTTTTAAATCAAAGAGGATTTAGGATTAATCATATTCAAAATAAATAATACAACATACAGTACGTTGTTAGATAACTAATTTCTTCAAATTTCTCTGTACCTTCTTTGTTTTTATGCTTTCTTCAGAGTGTGGGAATTACTGTTTGAACAGTAAGTTTTCTTCTATACACCAAAAACAGAGATAAACTTTTACGTCATTTAGTTTGAATTAACTGTACATTGCTCCCATTGCTCCCATTATTATTTTCCACTTATTGACAGAGTAGCTTTTAGTCATCTAGTTTAGCTAGTAAGTAGATGCATGCATATACTGCCACCTTGTGTTCATATTAAGTTATTACTTAATTCATTTCTCCCAGCTGTGACTGAAGCCATAGAAATACCCCAGTTTATTGGCAGAAGTTACCTAACCTATGAAAACAGAGATATCCTGAAAAGGTTGGTGGTATTAAATCTAATACCTTTCTCTAAAGTATCATTACTTTGTTTTCTCAGTTTAAAGTCTTAAACTGCTGAAAATTATATTGTTGATTTGAATAAATACTGCATATTTTCCCTTTCTTATTCCAGAGTGTCTGGGTCCAGGACAAACCTGTTCATGCATTTTAAAAGCACAGCCAGGGATGGTTTGTTGCTCTGGCGTGGAGACAGTCCGATGAGACCCAACAGTGATTTTATTTCCATGGGGCTTCAGGATGGAGCTCTCATTTTCAGGTGTTCTTTCCAAAGCTTTTCTGGAATAAAAAGAAGAACTACCTCAAATGAATAGCATAAGTTTCTAAGAAATTACATTATACTTAATTAATTAAAGTGAAACATGACAGCCAAGATGCACTGCAGAGTATTCCCAAAATTGAATCAATTGGTGGAATTAGGGACTGAACTAACAGCCCTGAGATTAAAGGACAAGCTTTTTGTCTCCTACTTTTCTCCACATGACAACCAAAAACCTCAGTGACATGTATTCATAGACAGCGTCCTCAACCTGAGGCTGTGTAAAACTAACCTGATGAAAGCGCAGTCTTGTGCCTGCCTTGTCAGCAGTTTGTGGGGAGAGGACTTAGTGGCGCCGATTTATCAGTTTGCATTAAGGCAGCCGTGACAAGAGGCTTTCCACCATCAGTGTGTGAAAGGGTGAATGACTGAACAGTTTGAAGCGCTGTTGGCTCCTTAGACTGGATAAAAACATTGGACTGTCTGCAGTTTGTAAAAAAAAGTTTTATCATCAATGCTTGATATTCCCGTTGATCTATCATACTATACACCCAAATAAAATGGATTAACTTGTAAGTTTATTGGAAATCTGGAAAATTTGAATAAAGCAGATTTTAGCTGTAAAGTAAAGTTTGATCCCAAAATAATAGCAGATAAAAACAATAGCAATTATACGGACTTTTGGAAAAAAAAAAAAAAAAAGATCTAATAACACAAACCAGAAGAACATGTTCAGCTACTAAATTGTATTCTTGCATTTCTGTTGTAGTTATAACTTGGGCAGTGGTGCGGCTAACATTGTTGTCAATGGAACATTTAGTGATGGAAAGTGGCACAGAGTCAAGGCTGTAAGGTAACATATAAATAAGGAAAACCGTTTTTATGCATTGATGTATTTTTGACTATCATCATAATCATATTTTGCTCAAAAATATGTTTGGCTAATTTATTTTTTTTAGAGATGGCCAATCAGGAAAGCTGACGGTTGATGATTACGGAGCCAAGACAGGAAGGGCACCTGGCAAGATGAGACAACTAAATATAAATGGACCCTTATATGTGGGTAGGTGGTGTATATCCTCTCAACATCACTATTGTTTCCTGTAATTCAATATTTTCCCCTTTTATTACTTGCTTTAATTCACATTTTAACTATAGGTGGCATGAAAGAGATCGCCCTTCAAACAAACAGACAGTACCTGGGGGGACTGGTGGGTTGCGTGTCACATTTCACGCTCTCCACTGACTATCACTTAGCTTTGGTAGAGGACGCAGCTGATGGCAAGAACATCAACACCTGCTCCAACTGAAGGATTTTTTTCACAAGAGGCTCAATTTTTAACATGTTTTCCAACTAGATCTGTCAACCTGAATCTGAGTAAACCAAAGCAGTAAAAATTAATGTGTTTATTTTTTATTATTTTTTTATTAGATTAAAGGGTGTGCGTTGAGGGCACCCTGAAAATAAGAACAGTTATGTCATATGAATGTTCTCATGATCTCTCTGCTGAGATATAGTTTATTGTAATTTTTTAAAACTTACTGTTCTGAAAAAAAGCAGACTTCAAAGGCACAAGTGCTTTGTCTAAAGACACGTGTTGGTGGTCAATTATGTTCTTTGTAAAAATTTAGCAAATATGTCAATCCATGAGGGAAAGAAAACTTTTTTGGGAGACAATTTCAAAAACATGTTTACTTTCTTTGAAAGCCTTCTTTGATTGCTGGAAGAACCGAATTACACAAATGGAGAAAATTCACCATGAACTTGAGCAGCTGACAAAACCTTTTTTCCAGATTTTATTTTTGACCCTTTAGGACATTTGTTGTCTAAGGTGTAATAGTTGTTTTCTTGTATGAAGTGTTTTGTCATTAGATCCGTACATTTTGTAAAGTAACGTTTTATCATGTTTTTATTTTTAGAGGGTTTAGTTTTATACAGTAATGAGGTCAACTGCTTGTAAAAGTCCCCCCTCCCTCCTTTAGCCTACTTATCCTTCATTTGGATCTTTCAGGTTTAGTCACATGAAACTCTGATCTGGACACATGGTTTATTTTGGTGGGAATGTGAGAGGTATTGCTGTCACATGACAAACCACATTTAATAAGTTGTCCAGCCATTAAATTTCATTTGTTATACTGTCTTTGACACTAGTAAAAAAAATCTTATGTAAATGTTGCATCTATATATGATTCTAAGTATTTTCTTTATGCTGTAAAAGCACATTTACTTTTCAAATACAGTGTAAGGCTTGTCTCAATTTAGATTAAGACTACACCATGGATGGTTCTGTAGGCTCATGGGCGAGTCCAGAAAGTTTCACTGTACCGAATATTTTTAGCATGCCAAAACATCTGTGGGGACATCATGGTGGCAGCACATGCATGGAGCATGGAGCAGACTGATAGCAGCCATTGAAACTTGCCCTTGATGTGTTAGCGCCTAGAATTTTAAAGAAATTGGTTATATATTGGTATATAATATTGGTTAAAGGCTACAACACAATCGCTCTCAATTTGAGCTGTCATTGCTTTCAAGTATATAACACGGTGACACATTTGCTCCACACGTTGCCTCAAGTTGAAACCAAAATAAGCAATTTCAATTAACAGAGGCCTATCATCACGTCAATTGTTTCCAGAGCCCAGTAGATGGCATGGACAGAAGACAGCTGCTCGCATTAGAGAAGCCTGCACACCTCCAACTTTCTAGTAAGCTTTTTTTACTGGAGTTGAAACTGTGTCTGCCACATTGGCAAATAGAAGTCCATGTTTATTTATTATAGAAAAAAAAAAAAAGGTTTTAATTATTTTAATTAACTAATGACTATTTTGAGTTATGTGTCCAGAGTGAAAAAAAGAGATGCAAAAAATACACAGGAAAAAAATGGTATTAATAATACTGATAAGCTTTATAAAAAAAAATAGCAATAGCATTTTCATATTCACAGGAATCTGGAACTTTCAAGCTCCTATATCATACTTTTTAAACCTTTCAAAGTAAACCAACTTCAAATATTTCATGAAATGATGCCTTTAGCACTACAGAGTATTCATCCGTTGTGAAATATAGTTGTTTTCATCCAACTATGAACCAAAATAATTGCCTTCAAAGAGGCAGTCCCTCCAATCATAATGTTGCCTTCCAATCACACAGCTGAAGTTTGAACAAAGTTAGACACCTCTTGAGGCCATAAAAACAGATTTTCAAGACTAAGACATGAACTAAACAAAGGAAAGGCTTCACAACTTTCCTTTCAAAGGGTCACAACTGTTAAAAAAGCCACCTAGAGCAGGAATCCTCACATTCTTCCTCTCATCACCCCTATCTGATAAGAGAAACACTGTGGAAGGAGATATTGCTGTGTATATATTCTCTATCCACTTGTTTACAGAGCACAGGGAGGGGATGTAGAACTCATCAGGTTTACTGCGAGATGCATGAATCAAGCAAAATACACTTTTTGTCCAGGGTTTTGATAAGGAAAGCTCTCATTTGTAAAGTCAAATTTAGTAAACATTGCTCCATGATGTGACACCCATGGCTTTAGTGATGTAGTGAGATGGCTTAAAAGGAAGAGGTGGTAAAACCTCTTTATCAGGTAGTGTGGATCGGTGCAATCAATGACAGGCTTCAGTCTGGAAAAAGGTTTTTAAAATTGGACTGCATTTTCTTTCCTTTGCATTTGCATCAAATTCTAAACTCTACTGTTTTTCTTGAATGATCATTTCACCTCAGTTTGTTCTCTCCAAGATTATGTTTATGGCAGAGCCATTATCAGTTAACCATATAATTTATTTTTCAAAACATGAAATAGTTCTCCTACTGATGTTAAAATGACCAAAAGAAAGGCACTTATTAAGATATAGGTCAAGTGTATATAACTGTAGAAGGTGAGTGTAAGTCCAGATGGATACAGAATGTTCATTAGGCCTCATTAAATAATTAGGATATCTGTATAGACTTAATTGTGCGTGATCCTAGGCAGTAGTAACATTTTAGTGAGCATGTATTGTCTCTGTAGGTCAAGGTTGGATTTATTTTTGCTGCCCACTTTGAAAATATTTTTGTATAATTATTTTGCTCTGTTAAAGTTTGTGCTTTATCCTATTTTTAAAAGAACTATAAATTTGACTGGGTTTGTAGTTTTGAAAATGTAATTAATAGCTACGCCTCAAACCACTCATCACCACTCAATAACATAAAAAAAAAGGCCTCAAATTCTTTCTATTGATAGCAATGATGGTAGGCTTTTCAACAAGTGTATTATTTCAGGACCTTTTTTTTTTTTTTTTACAAAAAGCACAGTTTGTAATTAATATCATTAAGTTTTCTTCAAAAACTCTATTGCAGTAAATATTTGTACTTGGTTAAAGGCGAATATGTTAAAAATGACAAAGACCTACCTTTCTTCTGCAGCGTGTGACATTAAGACCTGTTGTTTGAACTTACTATTTAACTCTTTAATGTTTCTCTAAGTTGTGGGAAGTGTAACCTGGTGAACCGAGCAGAGCTGTCATGTTCTGAGAAGTCTGCTGGTACCTGGTTTGAAATCCCATAGATGCCACTTCTAAAGAAAGATTGTTACCCCGCGGGTGCTGCAAACTGCTCACTGCTACCTACAGGATGGGTTAAAAGCAAATTTTACTGTAAAGCACATTTGCAATTACCAATAAAGTTTATTATACTTGTCTTAAATCATTCAATATGCCTGATTTCAGTTTATATCTTTAGAAATGAATCTGGGTGTATGGAAATTTTTTAATACTGTTGTGCTTTTGCCTACTCTGGAATTATATTTTGCTTCGAAGAGTTATGGCCAAAGGTTCTCAGATTTACCAATCTTGTGTTACACAAACTTTACTTGTTCAAAAAAAAAAAATCACTAATTCTTGGCACCTATTATAATGCATCAAAAAAACTGAAATGACTTGCTTTGTTTAATTTACTTTGTCAGACTTGCCATACATACCAAATGTTTCAACCAAATGAAAATAGCATTGCTCACAGACCAATGTTGCACCAAACAAGCAAATGTGTAAGAATAGAAGTTGTTACTTTAATTTTTATGAGCTGAACCCAAAGGTCTAACCTCTTTTTATGTAAACAAAGGGTCTGTATTTCTCAAATAATGTTCCTAAATCTGTGTCAATGAGCATTTCTCCTTTGTTGAAAAAAATCCAGCTCACAGGTGTTGCATATAAAGATGGTGATTACTTGCATATCCCAATCAAAGGCCAAATCAAAGGCTGTGTCCAAATGTTAGGGTTAACACTCGGACCCCATTTTAAACCCTATATAGAGCACTATATAGGGGTTAGGTCATTTTACATGAGTATCCAATTGTTTAGTGCAGCGGTGCTCAAGTTCAGTCCTCAAGAGCTACTATCCTGCAACTATTTGATGCAACCGTTTTTAACACACCTGATTCAAATGAGTGGCTCGTTACGACGCCTCTGCTGAGCTAAAGGAGGGGATTGAGGCTTTAGATTCAGGTGTGCTAGAGAAGAGATTCATCTAAAAGTTACAGGATGGTAGCTCTTGAGGACTGCATTTGAGCACCCCTGGTCTTGTGGATGAAAAAGTAGTGAACTTGAAATGCCCCACAATGCCCCTTTTAAAATTGTTCATTTATTGTCAATAGATGAGCAGATATATCCCAGAATGCTTTGCAAGAGCTCTCCTCAAAAACCATCATAGGAATTGTAGTGATCATCCGTCCGAACGACCAGTTAATCAAGTTCACTATGACGTCCACTTTATAGCCCTCGCTCAACATAGTGATTGAGGGGTGAGGGGATAGGGTGGAAGTTCTGACACAGGCAGAGTCTCTAGAAGGCTAATATTACATATGTAAACACACCCCTGTTAAATAATGCTGTATCTAACTTTAGTCATGTGTTTACAAAAGACATGAAAGACAGTATCTCTAATTCTTTTCTCTAATTTCATTTTTTTTTGCATCCCATTTATGTATTTTGGAGTTCAAATTTTTCATATCTGCAGCAATTTTTTCTGTTTACTCGTTTGCCTCAGTCAGATACCATATTCTAGTCTAAACTTTGTTATTACTTTACCAAGCAGGAGCTTGCCTAACCAAAAAATGTGTGACAAAAGAGAAAAAAAACAAAAAAAAAAAGATCGATGAGGAAAGAATAGCCTCTGCAGCTGTATGTGCCACCATTGTAGTCACCTTCTAATTGACAGCTACATTTTCTTTAAGCTCGAACCCAGATTGACCTGCAAACTTAACTTCAATAAATTCATAGTTGGATCAGGCAAAAGGTTAATTATGTCAAGGCTGATGTCATGGCATCACTCTGGATTTTTAAGTAACTTAGACCAGTAGCATGGTCAATTTGAAAATTTGTTTCCTTGTTTCAACCGTGATTACTTTCAAGTAACATGGATTGTTCTCACTGTCTTAATTTAAAATGGCTTCTAGAATCGAAAACGTGTTTGGCTACAACTGTATTTTAAGTTAGTGCCTGATTAAGTCACAAGACAAAACTGAAGTGTTTGTAACAAATTTATATCTATAAAGACAATGACAGATACAAAACACATTTGATTTTTTTGTTTTGTTTCACGATTGCTGAAGGACAAAGGAAGGAGCAAACCCATATGCAGAACACACACGGAGGAGGCAGGGAA
>NW_015150553.1:586049-594993 GCF_000732505.1 Cyprinodon variegatus | reverse complement strand
CCACGGCGCACTCTGCTGGAGACAGAGGGTAATCTCCAGATCCCAACAGTAATTCCAGTCCTAAAAGACAACAACAAGAGACAGAAGAGGATCCTCGGCGCCCTCTGGTGGGCAAGCCTGAGGATCCCAACAACAAGTCTCTAATATTTGATATGCTTTCCACTGGCTCTTTTAAAATAGATTTAAATAAATTCTCAGGGGTCACAGTAGAATGAAATGTCAGAAATACATAAGTCACCTGAAAAACAACAGATCTGAAACAATAACATGTATTGTAAGAAAAACTGTATTGTAAACCACTTTACCACAAACAAAAAGGTAATTTATACAAAATACATAATATAAGATACATAAATAAATTTTGATAGAAAAGTGGTGTGCAGATGTTTTATTTTATTTTGAAACAATTTCAATACTGCTAATATCAGTCACAAAAAAAAAGTACTAGGCTTGACATTCCATTTCAACCTTATGTGATGGAGTATTTGTATACACAGAGTGTATACAAAGCGAAATTTTATTTATACAGAGTGTATACAAAGCGAAATTTTATTTATACAGAGTGTATACAAAGCGAAATTTCATTAAGCGTTTCAGACAGTAAATTAACATTTCCTTTCCATTAAGTGCAGCAGTGATCGAATGTAAACAGTGTGGGGATTTAGGCTGTTGAAAAAACATTGGGTCTAAAATGAGTCTTTCTGGATGTACAGTGTTGTAAGTACTTGTTAATTTAAAATAGCATATGCTTCAGAATGCTACCACTAATTCAATCATTTCTTAACTGCATTGCTTAGGTAGATTAGATCAAATCTTAAGCAGTGGTGGTGGTGATTGTTTTTAAAAATGCTGGCCTGAGAAATGTCTTCCTGCTTTCATAGTGGCATCATATTTTATTATCATTGTTTAAAATGAGAGCTCTGCACTTCATCAAGATTTCACTAAAACATTTGACCCAATAACAGAATTGAACACTTTTATTAAGATCAAACTATTTGGTCATCCACATCTTATCACAGTTTAGGGATAAAAGTCACACCATAAGATTTGTTAAAGATATGCTAAAATATTAATAGAGAGCAAAAAAGTTCTATTTCTTCAAGGACAGAAAAATGGGAGATATTTTTATGTTATATTATTCATGTGCAAGTCACAAGTTAGCTACACTTAGATGACCATTCTTTCAACATATGGAACATAATGATTCCTTTGTAAGGTTCTGATTTACCAGATATCACACATCTGTGAATGTATTTGGAGGTAAAAATTCAAACCAACTGTTTCCATGTATGACATCATTAAGAAATCTTAAAAAAAGGACAAGATTGCTAGAAGAGATTTAGAGAGCTTCCAAAAGATTGGTTGTTACTGGGGTGCAAACTCCAGGTTCCTGAGAGTGCAACTGTTCAAGAATGCTGTATTAATTACAGTCACACACAGAGTGTCAAAATCTGAAAAAAAAAAGACTTAGAAATGGAAAAGCCATCACTTCATAAAATGACAGATATCAATTTGCCACCGCACAAAGATCATACCCTAAAGTCCCATAAAACCCGATGTGAAATTTGAAGGAAAAAAAGCCAAGATTTTTAGCCTTAGAACATCATCTTTATTGATGTTACCCCATCTGTCAATCAATCCAGTAAGATAATCAGCAACTGACCATAAGCGAACATGGTTTTTCCTTAAGTAAAATACCTCTTACCTGCAGGAGCTGCAGACTTTATCTCTTCAAAAACATTTATATATATATATATATTTTTATATATATATATATAAAAATATATAAAAAAAACAAAACAAAACAAACAAACAAAAAAAAAAATATATATATATTTATTTTTTTTAATATATTTTTTATATTATATTTTTTATTTTTTATTTTACTGCATTCATAACTACATTGGGGCATTTTCATGTGTTCATGATAATTATGGAGTTTTATCTGTAATCTTTAGTCTTCTAAGTTACACTTTTTGTGTAACTTAGAAGACTTAATTTTTTGTGTACTTTTTGTACACAAAAAATTAAGCTTAAAAAGCAGGGCATTTCTTACGAGGTTGTGAAATAACCTTGGAAAAAACAGAGCGCTCTACACACATAGTCACAGGACCTTGACAGTGCAGGGAAAAGGAATTAGTTAGCGTGCAATGCTTCTGTAATCCAATTGAACAAGACATAATTTCTTGGCATAAGAATGAGAATGCAAAAATACACAAATTAATAAATCTTTCCATTATAAAATTATAGAAAAAATCCATACTCATTTTTAAACAGAAGAAAACCATCCATCCATGCATTCATACTTAGTTGCTTATATATGCAGGGTCCCTGAGAGCTGGTATCTTCTCTCATAAGATAAGAAGTGGATGAAAAGTGGTCCTTAGACCAGGGGTCTGCAACCTTTACAATCCAACCTTTAGTCCAGCTAATAAAACTAATTTAGAGCAGCAAATGTTATATTACCCTTTTCTTACAAAAATAAAAAGATAACTTACATTTAATCCCTATCTACGACAGGAAATGTGTCCTTTTTAAATAACCACAGAACTATTTTAAATTAAGGTTTTAAAATTTAGAAACAAATTTACTGACTTAGACCAACTTTATTGTAATTTTGTACACACAGAGTGTATACAAACAAAATTTTGCCCAGTACAGCTCTTAAGACATTTCCATTTCTTAAGTGCAGCAGTGATAAAATGTGAACTTGTAGTGGATTGCTGATACTTTTGAAAAATCTTGTGAAATAAATAATCATTTTCCCACTTTATAAAAGATCAAAAAGTATATTTCTGTTAGATTAATTTTTTTGTGTAAATCCAATACAATTAGTCAGAGGATAACTTTGATATGCGTTTGTTAGTATGCATTTTTTTTAATATAGCTTTTGCTAAAATAAAAATTAGCTGGCACTTCATCGTTTTTAACCAAAATAATAAAGAGCTATGGTTGCGTGGATCAAGAGACAAATGCGGCTCCGGAGCCACATGTTGCAGACCCTTGCCCTTAACCATCACAGGACAACACAGAGCCACAAACTATGGATGACGCATGTCTTCACTCATTCATACTGAGCTAAAGAATCAATATACATATTGACTGTAGTTAAAGGCCAGAGTACCTGTAGAAAACTGAACCAGACTGAATTCTAAATTTGTCCATATTTATGTTAAGGATAGATTGTATATATTTTTTAATTCAATTAAAAATTTACATCAATAAACATAAATAAAAAAAAGAATATTTAGCCATTTGCATATTTCTTCAAATTGAAAAAAATTATTACAGTATCAACAATTTACCCACTGTGGGATAATAAAGGGATATTCTATTCTATTAATCCTAGCAAGAAATTCATGCAAAGTTATAAAAGGGCTTATTTTTATGAGTCTTTCAGTGGATGGATTAGTGAGTGTATGCACAACATAGCCTCAAACCATAATGTCATGTGATACCCCACAGTGGACATCCTGAAAGTAGGTTTATAGACACTTTGCTAACTTATACATCTAAAGAGACTTTGCTTAGGAAACCAAACAAGATATAGTAGCTTCTTCTAGCGGTTACATTCTATGTGATCAAGCAGGTTTTTTCCCCCAGAATTATCTTTCAGCAATTTATATTCTTTGCACTGTTCATCTGTTGGAGATGGGCTCCAGTTTTGATAAATAAATAAGTCTTAATGCAATAAAACCTTTGTTGCACTGGAAAAAATCGAAATCTAGATAAGTATTTTTTTTTTCTTAAAACAAACGCATTTTTTCTTGGATAGAGGAGGAAAAATAGACATTTTGCCAATGGAACAAGACAATTTACATTTAAAATAAGAAAACACAATTGGATTGTCTTATTTCAGGTGCATTTTATCTAATTATGTTATTTTAAGAGTAAAAATACTCATTCCATTGGCAAACTATCACATTTACCTACTCAAATTAAGGGTAAATACACTTATTTAGGAAATTTTAAAGCTTAAGTGTGTAATTTTCAGCGACATCTAACGTCCAGACTGCAGACCGCAGCAACATGAACATCTTCCCCCCACCGCTTCTCCCCCCCAACAGTACGGCGAGCGTTACAGGACAAAATGTCACGACGTCCGCATCACCTACCTTCTCAAGTGATGAGGTTTGTTTACATAGATTATTTTACAGATAGTATTTAATTAGTCTGTGTAGGGTATAGATTTCAGTACCGTCTCAGTTCATCTCTCTCAACTTGCCGTAGTTACTTTCGAGCGTAATGGGCGATCTCGCCATTGCTAGTTTGTTGGCTCTGCGCTGCCGTAGCGCAAAGATGTCTGCAAATATTAAGGTTAAGAGGCTGAGCAGATGATGTAGATGAGTAGATGATGATAAATAACATAGTTATGTATAATATATTACATTTCTGACTGTATATCCCTGTAATTATTACACACTGTAGCTTTAACTTATTTCTAGATCGTTTTTTCCAGTGTGTACATATTTATTTATTAGTCTGTGCCACTTTCTACATAAACTCATTTTATTTAAAAAAAAAGTTTACAGGCTTTTTTTTTACTTTCCATATTTGGATGAAACATTTGCCGATTTTGTTTGTGGTAGCAGCCTCTGGGGTTTTGTATGCTCAGTATGAGAAAAACAGAGTGCTTTTGTGTGGTGATAAAAAGCATTTCTGTCACATTTTCTCTTTTCAAGAAATCAAGCAGTCAAAAATCGCATTTCATGGTTGAGTCATGCCCAAAGATAAAGTCTAGGCCGTATGACTCAGCAAATTGAGTTTATAAAAGTTCCTCTTGTGACAGAATTGTACTCAGATAGATCCCCACAATGTTGCTGCTTGGTCTGTTAACCTTACAAGTGCTCTTCTTTGTGGACTGCTACCCCAATGGGGCTCCCACTGGTGCTTGTGAGGATATGATGCCTCGGCATGCAGGAGTTTCACCTCAGACATCTCCAGCTCCCTACACAATTCTCACCAACACCAAGAAGTATCAGCCTGGAATGCCTGTTACAGGTAAGATAACCACAGTCCCAAATAAGAAGGGAGTACAGCATCTGTTAGTAATCTGCGTCTCATTTAAAAAAATCATTGAAAAATATGTCAGAGAAAAACTATATAAAAAAACATGTTTGGTTTGGGTAACTCCTGTTTTGTTATGCTCCCCTGCAGTCACTATTATAGGACCCGAATACAGAGGAGTGCTTCTGGAAGCCCGGAGAAAAGGCTTCAATGACGCTTATGGAAGCTGGAAACACCCTCCCCCAGACACCAAATTCCTCCAGGTGCTTTCGACTTCTAAATCAAGGCTAAATAAAAGGCAGTGGAAGGCAGGAAAAAAAATCTCTGTTACTGAGAATGCATTAAATCAGTGTTTTATAACTATATGTGCAAGCTCAGAAACCGCACTTGATTGCTCAATTTGCACTAAAGATCTGACTATTACTGTTTTACTTTAAAAAACAATTTTAAAATGAAGTTATTGCAAGTTTAGCTTCAGTCATGTTGAAATAGAATACCTGCTGTTATTTGCTAGATCAGAGGAAGGGCTATTTGTTGCATTAGAGAAACAAACAGCCTTTGGCGCCACTAATGTGTTAAATAATGAATGCTGTGCACCTATGAAGAATACTATATCCCCACCCTGACACTAGGTAAATTTTGTCCAGAACCACAACTGGTTGTAAGATTTATTCAGATGGTATCCACAAATCCTTCAAATGAATTGTATATAAAATATCATAAGACAGAAATTTTGTTGTAACTTGTATTTTTTATACTGGCAGTGCTCAGGAAACCCACAAGGTGCAATAACTCATGCCAACACCAACCTGAAGGGCAACACCACGGTCTACACCTGGATACCACATGACACTATGCACCCTGTGTATTTTATGTAAAGCCATTTTATTGTTTTATAATTAATTAAAAATATATCTCTGTTTTCACCTTTTTTTTTCTTGCATATAACCTGTCTTTTTACTTGTTTTGTTCTTCAGGGCCACAGTGGCTCAGCAGCGCACCATCTACTGGCTAAATGTGATGTCCAGCACGCTGACCAATGGTAGGTGGAGCACAGTGGATTAATGCATTTAAAAATGATAATATAAAATGAATAATTGTGTTGACTTTTACCATTTTATGATTATTAGAGAATCCGGGTGGTCTTAAGCTGGCTACAGATGCAAGTGCTGGAATGGCTGAAGATAAACCTCTCCTGCTCTTTGCAATGTGTTTTTTGATGTCACAGATTCTGGGATAAACACTAAATTTTTCCTTCTTTGGCATTTCCTGGCTGTTTTTGTGCATTAAAGTGAAATATACCAAGGAAATTTGACTTGATTAACACTTAATAAATACCTGCAGTATTGTTACATATGAATCAGTCATTCATGTTTTGCTCTGAATAGAAGGAATCATGATCATAATGTTAACAAAATAATATTTAAATAGTTAACCACGAGCAATAAGCTATATTGCTTTTTTCCAAAAGCAGGCAAAAAGACAAAAACAGAAACATGGATTGACAGGGAAAAACTGGGTTATCCGTGACATGCATAAATCTAACTGTGGCTGTTTGTTATTGACTTAATTTCATTTCAAGTATTGAAGAGCTTGTAATGACCTGCTTTTTCCACATGGTTTGATCTCTAACCTAGATTTCTGGCATGATGGTGAACAGAAATACTAAAGAGGCTTAAAACTTGCATCACATGTGTCTTTTGAAGTTTAACATCCCACATTCTCTGCATCACGCCACTGTTACTGTTATGCACTTGAAATCTGATGAGGAAAAATAAACAAATTTAACTATAATTTGAAAGCCACCTAATCCTTTAAATCTTTTAATAGGAAGAACCTTTACATTGATGAAACAGAGAACAAAGCACCAGTTATACTGAGGATAGAATTGCAAGACTATTATATAAATCACAAAGCTTCTTGGTCTGGATTTTAAGTTGTTAAATTAAAAAACCTGCAGTTTTAGTAGTTTACTGTGCCTATTTCAACAGGAAAATTTGTCTCTGCATTTGAAAGATGCTATGAAAGTTGAAGGGTATGTTAGGTTGACATATAAAGTGTGTGAGTGAGGCGTAATAAACAAAAAATAACAAGGGTACTAACAAAATGGATGGTATCAAAAGAGAAAAGTTTAATACAAAAATAAGAAAACTTACCAAAAGACACAGGATGCAAGTAACACGTATAAAGCTAAACACAAAGGGACTAAATATTAGAGCCAAACAACAATGAAGAATAACAGAGAACTGAATATGAAAAATTCAATTTAAAATGGATAAAATTTAATTTTTAAACAGAAAATCTAAAAAGTAAAACACAAAATATAAAAGAGAACATAAATCAGAATTGGCTCCTCCTTTCTTCCTTAAAGCTGATAAGAAATGTTAAGATGCCCTAATACATTATGATCTATTTACAGAACCTTTTATAAATGGTTTAGATGCAGTTTATCAATGATTGTTAAACTTAACATACTATTTGTTAATCATTAGTGAATGTTCTCTTTATCTTTACAAATCATGGTTTTTGTAAAGTTCAACCATTGTTCCTTTCTATTTAAATGCTCTGTTGTATCTATCTTGCTATCTTGTAAAGTGCTTTGAGGTGACATCTGTTGTTAATAGGCTCTTTTGTCAATAAAATGAATAACTGAGCTGAATTGAATCCACTGAAAAACTGTGAAGTCTGATACCTTTGAACATCAGGGTAAAAATGGTGATTAAATAAAAAAGAAAAACGATAACGTGTATAAAGCAAGAATTCATTTGTTTCTAAATCTTATTTTTGTCAAAAGCAGTTACCCCCATCGTAAAAAATTACAGGCATATCAAAAAACATTTTTAACCTCCTCCCTTGGTCTCCGGTTTGATAAGCCTCCAAGATACTGCACTTAGAATACAGTCATTGGGGCCATTTCTTTAAAAAAAATCTTTACTCTATACACTGACATTTACGAAACTGCAATCACTAATTTTATCCTTGGTAGTGCTCTGGTTGCTCTGGTTCTCTAATTCAAAAGATATAAAACAACAATCGTTGACCACTTTTGTTTAGACTATATTCTATTTTATCTTTTCATGTTTTATTTTCTTTCTTTGTTTTATGAATGCACTTTTTTTTTTCGTTCTGTAGATCAATATAACTCACTGGGGCTTCAAGCCAGCACAGAAAAGTAAAGGATGACTCGACAAATTAAAAAAATCTCAAGTTCACTTTTAAGACTTGCAAATGTAAAATTCTTTAGACTGATAATTAAATTGATACAAAGAATGTTTAATCAACAGACTCATCCCTTTGAAACATGCTTTTTTGACAGACAATGCTGCTTTATGTCTCTGTCTAGTGAAACATTGATTTCCAAAAGCTTACATGCCCGCGGTTGCAGCTAATGTCAGAAAGCAGTCAATTATAATTAGTCTCATTGCTCTGCGTGCTAGCCATTTATTTAACAGTGATTCAGGCTAAAAGTGCACCAGATTCACCAGCTAGTTTATTGGTTAATAACTCATTGATATGTGAAACACTACACCACAGCATTGATGCTCTTTGTATGGCAAACTAGTGATGGCATTATCTGTGATGTAAACAAAAATGCACAATGCAAACAAGGACAATACAGAGTAATGTGTTACCACAACAACTGAATGGAAAAGTTATGGTTTTTTATTCACTTTATTAATTTCTTACTATAAAATATTTTCTGATGGCGAAACCTTATATGATCCTTTTGGAGCATTATGTTATTTAAAAGACTCTTGCTGTTTTTGTAAAATATCTTTAGCATAACTGATTACATGAGAGTAGATAAGCTAATTTATCAGTGAGTTCTTAATTCTTGCTGAGTCATGCTGCACATGTGCTACAGGATTAAAGTGGAGCATTGCCTGTGATATAAATAAGTCCACACAATTTGACACACAACACACACACACACACA
>NW_015150553.1:576247-585244 GCF_000732505.1 Cyprinodon variegatus | reverse complement strand
GACTTTTTGACTAGTTGTTCAATTATCTTTTTTTTTTTTTTTTTTTTTTACGTAATTTAAACCTGTTAATTTGGACACTTTCCATTTAACTGTGATATGACCAGGTTTGAATTAAGCTGACTGAAATCCTACTCAAGCAGGATTTACTTATGTTTGTGTGTGTGTATATAATTATATGGCTTTTTATAATAAATATCATGAGATTAGATTTTTTTTTAAATCATTTGGCTTTATAAATGTAATGGAACTAAACTGAATAGTGAGTGCCACTTCGTGTGCTGCAGCAACAGGTTTATTGATGCATAATTCCAAGCTGACACACAAATATAAAAACAGCAGCTGTGAGAGGCTCAGTGAAAGTGGCAACTTTAATCCCCAACATGCATCTGTCCATCTACTTTGTGATAAGTAGTGCACAAGCTCATACAAGTGCACAAATACACATGTATGATGTGGAAAACAAACAGCAAAAAAAACAACAAAAACATGCAAAAATATAGCATAGCACATTTAGAGGCACATTGTAGTGAAGTTCTTTTTTAAGACAGATCAAACACTCATCCACATGCATGAACACTGTTCAGATTAAGGCTTCTTTTTGCTTAAGGGGCTTAGTTGACATCTCTGTCTGAGCTCTGCATTCTTTGTCTTCCTCTGTTCTCTTCATCTCCGTTTATTAAAAATGTCCAGCACCATAAAAAGCAATGACTGGCCGATAGGCTCTTTTGACCCTTGTGCAGCTGACAGTTGTACAACAAACTCATTACAATTTGCTCATCTTTGCTTGAAGAGTGGTCCCAGAGAATTACAGTTATTGTCTTAGAAATATATTTTTTTCCCCCATTCTACAAATAATTAGGATTGATCAATACATTTAGACATGGATACTATATTTAATTGTGTTAAATAAATGAATTTGTTTCTATTAATGTGCTAAATAGTATGGATAAAATTTTGTTAAATTGTGATTTATCTAAAAGTAAAAAAAAATGATTGTGCAGCATGTCTAGGTTGTATTTGAAATATATGCATTATAGTTACACACGAGTAATTGCTATTTATATAGTGGTAGTTTACCCTAAACCAACTTGCTTTTCTATATTTTTAAGAAGCAGTTCCTCGGCACTAAGGGATGATTGCCTTGCTAAATGAATTATTTCTAGTACAAGAATTCTCAGCATCACAATCCATCTCTTTCAATGAAAAATAATATCATGCAACAATAATAAAATGTCTGATGGATTTCTGAGCTTAAGTGGCTCTTGATACTTGCTTTAATCAACATTTCAGTTATGTAAGACCGTGGTAGTTAAAGGGCTCAGGGCTGGGCCATATTACATGGCAGTGGGGGTGGGAGCTAGAGTGATGTGAGAAAGACAGAGTGAATTGCATCCCAGAGCAACATGGGACAGTGGAGGAGATGAACAGATAAAAAGAGAAGAGAGGTTGGAGCTTTGAATACAGCTGGTGTGATGACTGAATAGGTCTCAGGCAAAAGAGGAGGGGACTGACAGTGACATTGTGGAACAAGGGTGGGATTTATTGTGCTGGAAGAAAATAATTTCATTTCACCCTGTATCAACAGGAAATACTTGAGAATTACAGGTGGTAGACCAGCTTTCCAACTGCAGAGCAAAAACGGAATAACAGTGGATGGTGCAGCTTTGGAGAACATGAGGATATTTATCCCGCTCTTCATAGAATTACTGCCGTAACCATGATAGTGCAAAAAAGACCTAAGCTAACTTTTTGAGCTTGGACTCATTTTCATCCTCAGTTTTTAGGAAGTTACAGATGAATTAGAATTGGATCGTGTGGGACTGAAAATAATTTTTATATTCGAACTAATGAAAATCGAGATATCAAGATGTTATATATCACTATCATTTCAAAAGCTGTGGAGGCCCAACACTGGCAGAAAGAATGGGATTACCAACTGATATATACAGCGAGGTTGGAAATCCTACCAAGGTGTTTGAATCATGTGGTTGACTGAGAGCATGGAGCCAGAGGAAGCACACAGCAAGAGAAGCTTGTTCAGCAAGGTAGATGTGCCTGACCATGTTCACTATGTCGTTGCTTTCTTCGTATTCGTTATTGGGGCACTTGGCATCACTGGGAATGCCCTGGTGTTGTTTGCTTTCTACAGGTGAGTCTCCAAGACTTTATGTATTCATTTTTTACCTCAGGAAATAAAAAGCAAAATATTTATTTTGCAGTGTGGGTTTGTCCGTCTCAAAAAGTCCAAAAGAGATTTAAGATCTATATCTGAGAGGAATATTTTTTTTATGATGAAAACCCATTGGAAATGTGAGAAAGAATACTGAAATAAAAACAAAACTTTGTAATAACTTTCTTATCATTGCAACAAAATAGGGTTGAAATAGTCACAAAAGAAAAAATAAATAAATAATCTTATCAGCTAAGTTGTTATAATAAATCAAAAGGGAGATATTTTAGTTCACTTTATTGCTATATACCTTTTTAGAAAAGCAGAAGTTATTCATAAACAAACCTTTAAATCTACAGTCTTTAAGTTAAAGCAACAGCCAGTTAAATGAGCAGTTTTAACATATTTGTATTTTTTTTCTCTTTTGCTACAAAAACCTTTAGTAGAAGACTATTTTATTACAATACAGTATCAAAGCTTAAAAACTAAAACAACTTTACAATAATTAGATATAAAAATGATAAATCTTAAATTTGATGGAAAAAAATTTTTTTTTTTTTTAATCCTGTGATTAAAATCTAGCAAGCATACGTCATTATGCATGCTGGAGAACTAAATTACCCTTTAATCTCTGATAAACTGAAAAAATGGCATTAAGAAAACTATTCTAAATACATATGTAGGAGCTCATTAGATTTTGTTTCATGGAAAAAAAAAAACCCTCTATTTATTACCCTCACAGACTTCACACACCTGCCATCTCTCTATCAACTGCATTTTATTAAAAGTTTTGTAATGCGGGTGTCTTCAGTACTGGTCCTTAGGACTCACGTCCCTGCACATTTTAGATGTTTCTCTACTCTAGCTAACCTAAATAAAATGATTGCTTTACTGTACCTCCTCAGTATTCACCAGGAGCTGCAGAGGCCGGTTAATCACCCATTTATTTAGGTCAGGTGTGTGGAGGCAGGGAAACATCAGAACAAGCAGAACTGTGGACTAGGATTAAAGACCTCTGCTCTAAATCATAAAAGGCTTCAAAAATTTGCATTTTACCTTAAACCAGTGCAGAAAGCATTTTTAAATGACTAGTGAGTTCAATCAGCCAGGTAAGGAATTGAAGGCATCACTAAAGAAGCTGAGTCATTCTTGAGGTTGAAGTTTCAATTTGAACTCCTGGTGAAAGTGCAAGCATTATGTGTGCCATAAAATCTGGAGAAATTGTGGCTTCTCATTTGTGCTACTGTTGTTAACTGTTCCACAGAAACTGGGTCAGAGACTGTGTTTCTGTGTGCGTTTGTGTGTGTATCTTAGGGATTGTCAGTAGCTCTCATATTCCATCTGTCTATACATCAACAAATATTGTTTGGTTTCTTCCAATTTGTTGTGCAGACAATTTGAGTTCCAATAAGGAGAGAGACACATGGATAATTTCTTTAAGATCAATAATTCTTCAAAACATTTACACATATAAACAAATTCTTATAAAAGTCTTGAGAATAGTTTTTCTTTATGGTTATAGATTAAACATCTTGTTGATATAAAGCAGGGTTTTTTTTTGTCATGGAGGGAATATCTCACAAAAATCTATAAACATCAAATCTCCACGCAAAATAAAAATTTTCCTAAAATGGAAAAAAAAAAACCAAAGAATTCTTAATATAGCTTAATTCGTGTTTAACTGATACATGTAATTTTATAACTTTCACTGAAAATAATAGAAAAACTAAGAACTCCTTTAAAAAAATCAATCACTGTCTTTTTACCAAGCCTCACTGATCAAAAAAACAGGTGCGTAGCATACTCATTGATAAAGCAAAAACAAAAGAAAACAAAACTAGGATATTTTTATTTTATCGTTAATGTCAATGCAGGTTGAGGGAGGCTATTTAATGTTTCAGACTGTCCGCCCTCAAGCTCAGACAAAAGGCTCTTTCTTACACATTATTATTATTTTAAAGTTATTTTCATGTTAGAAAATAGTGTCTCTAATAAACAACGCTTTCAGTTTTTCTTAGTAAAAAGGTTTGATATTGATAATGTAATTATTTTAAGGAATTCTATCTTAACCGTGATCATTTTATTGGCCTCCTGTTAGCCAGGAGCCCTTATTGTTGTCCTAAATTTTACCTCCTTTACAGCACATCTGTATTAACAATCAAAATCTAAATGTTAACACATGAGGCTCATAATGCTTACAGTTAATCATTAAAGTTTAGTTGAACTCAGTAACTGTGAATAGTAGGATATTTATCCTGCAGTCAGAGGGTAGTTAGTTTTTCACCTGGTTTGTCTCAGTCTTTGGGAACCATTGTTTCTCTCAGACTACCACAGTGGCTACAGTGTAGGTTTGACTGGGAAGGGCCATTTTGAATGGCTGTTATTTGGAATCTATTTGTGCATTTCTTTTAGAAAAGAGGACTCAAATGCAATAATCATCTCAGGGAAATGAAATCAATGATCCTTTAATACGGACCAGAGTTAGCACCTTAAGTTGGAGAGACTGGCAGAAATATCTACAAAAACAGAGGCTGGTCAAAAACAAGTAAAGCAAACATTTCTTTGATGCAAGGCAGAATATATGCTGGAACTCTTGACACAAGTGGCAAAGATGAACTGGCAAAGAAAAACTGCAGAGGGAGAGGTTTAAATGGGGAAAGGCAAACAATAAGACACAGGTGAGTATTGTTTGGGAGTGGCAAGGCTGATTAAAGGGGAATCCCAGGAAGTGAAGTACTGTAGTCTGAAAAAAGAACAGAAATGTGTGCACCAAAATAAAACTAGAGCTTTAAACAACAAATGAGCAAGACACAAAATGACAAAAAAAACCTTCTCTTAGGCCTACTTTTTAGGTGACCTTTTAAAAAAAAAGCAGAGCATCCCCAAAGAGTTAATCTGACTCCTCTTCAAGGAGGAGGATTAGTGCCAACACAGAGGAATGCCTGCAGACATTCAGTCAGACGAGTGATTCTTTAATTCAACTAAGGCAGATTATAAAAATATACAACCTTGAAGGTTATGAGTGCTTGATGGTGGAGGACACATAACCCGTAACATTGACTTAATTCAAAATGTATTTTGGTGAGTTTCATTGACAGCTTTTTCCACTTTAGATTGCATTGTATATGAAATCTTTGTGGTATGGACCGCTTGAAATAATAACATAAGTGTCTTCCATCTTTGGTCATGTCAAAAAAGACAATGTTTTATAAGGAATTAATATACTGTCTGAGATATGATTCTTAACCCAGTCAAATAATACAAAGAAAAAAAACAAACGTTGTAGCCTCTTCTTTATCACAAATGAAGTTAAACAAGCTTATGATTAAATTCTCTGCATTGCTTTTTCTACTTTAATTAACTTTATATTCTTCTGTCTGTTGAACCACCATTGTTGATGTGCTAAACGTCTACTTAAATCAGTAACACAACGATAACAGATTTAGATTAAAAAAATGTAACTTTTTAGTCGTGTCAAACTTCGACATACACTATATTTTGTGGATTTTGCCACTCAGAACATCTGCCCAATAAATCATATGTTCCTAGTAGTCTAATAAATATCCACAGCCCTTTATACATTTTAATTGAAATTAATGGACTAACAATTTTTATTTTAAAAGATTATTTATCTTCCTGTTTGTTTATGTTTTTTATGTAGCAACAGGAAGCTCCGTAAACTGCCAAACTACTTCATCATGAATTTGGCAGTGAGTGATTTCCTCATGGCTTTCACACAGTCTCCCATCTTCTTCATTAACTGCCTCTACAAAGAATGGATTTTTGGTGACACGGGTGAGTACATTTTTTTTTTTAATCTCATTAAATTGTGTTTAAATTCTGCATTTTTGTTTATTTTCCTTTTTTCTGTGTTTCTTAATTATAGGCTGTAAGATCTATGCTTTCTGTGGTGCCCTTTTTGGCATCTCTTCCATGATAAACCTTTTGGCCATCTCAATGGAACGATATCTGGTCATCACCAAACCACTACAGACCATGCGTTGGGGTTCCAAACGGAGAACGATTTTTGCCATCTCTCTCGTGTGGTTTTATTCTTTGGCTTGGAGTTTGGCTCCTCTTGTTGGCTGGAGTAAGTTTCTTAACATTAGTATCAAGTATTGAGTTTCTTTCTCAACAGAGTAGGGAAATGCACAGCCATAAGTAAACATTACTTTCCAATACATTTAACATACACAATTTAATCTCCAGCTAAGCCCAATCGACAGATTATTCAGACATGGAGCAAAATTCACCATTATGAAATTGACATCACTGTTATGTCAAAGACAGAGCCCAATGATAGCTCTGCTGTTTTTCGTGCTACACTATGCAGACACTCTGTCTGCTTAAATGAAAGTCCCTCCACTTATTAAAACCATGAAATGACAGCAAGCAAACTTATTTTTATCTTAAATCTTCGCTTGAGGGCACTAAAAGATTATTTAATAGAAAACCAGTTATTCTGGAACATGCAAGAACATACATAGACACAGTGACATTCAGTACCCCTTTCTGACACAAATGTATACTAAATATCACACCGCTTACGCAGACATGCAAATTATAAAACAAGGGTGCTTTAGAAAGTATGTACATAAATTTGAAAGGAAAACAGAACATTTATAAATAGAAAACTTCAGATGTTTATATCTTGCAGATGGCAATTCACCCATCTATGACACAATCATTTCAATCTTGCTTTCTGTAAACGTTCAAATATTGGATGCTCTTATCATTTTAGGCTCCTATATCCCAGAGGGCCTGTTGACATCTTGCACATGGGATTATGTTACATATACAACAGCTAACAGGAGTTACACCATGATGCTCTGCTGTTTTGTCTTCTTTATTCCACTCGGGATCATCTTTTACTGCTATCTTCGAATGTTTCTATCTATACGAAAGACTAGCAGGTAAAATAAATGAAATATGTTTGTGTTAATATGCCTTAAATGTATTATCAAAATGATGGTAAAATTGCAGCATCACATGAATACTGAAAACCTCCCAGTTTTCCTTTAACTGCTTTCTTTGTCTTGCTTCATATACAGGGAGGTCGAACGTTTGGGCACTCAGGTCAGAAAAACAGCTCTTATCCAACAGAAATCCATCAGGAGTGAGTGGAAATTGGCAAAGATTGCCTTTGTTGTCATTGTGGTGTATGTCCTCTCCTGGTCACCCTACGCCTGTGTAACATTGATTTCCTGGGCCGGGTAAGATCATTTTATAGATTTTTTTTCAAAGCTGTGTGAATGGTTTTGTTAAAACTGTCAAGCAATTTTATGTAGGTGATTTTTTTTAGGAACACAATTAGTAGAGGAAAATACGCAAACAAATTTTGAAAACCAAACTTGGCAACTGAGAATGCTAATTCTTTATTGAGAACTATGGTTTAAATGTATTTTGAATTGCAATCTCTAGGATTACATTCAGTACAATTGTTTCATAAAGCAAGAGATTTTCAAACCCTTCTGGCTTTCATGACACAAACCGAGCAAAAGTGTATTATTCATAATCCCCAACATCAGAAGAGTGTTAATCCAGTAGCATGTATTGAAGAATCTTTACCATATTGGCAATGAATACAGAGACTATTCTTTTTTAGTAGATGAGTTTCACTGATCACTGATTATTACATGATTATGGTAATACATGCTCTCACTATAAAAAAAAAAAAATGCATTTTAGGTCTCCCAGAGACTACTCTTAGTTAGAATTAGAGCTGTTTTAATGGGATTGAAGTTGATTTCTGCGCTCAGTGTTTGATGTGTCATTATATTTAATTATTTCACCAGAAAGGAAAGCACATCTTGATGAGACATACTTTAAAAATATGGAATTGCTTAATTGATCCTTTACTTTTTGTTAATCTTACCACAAACTTGATTACACCTCTTGTTTCACTGATTGTACTCTGGATTAAAATGAAGATGCTTCTGATATTTTTTTTTTCCTGGTTATTCTCTAGGAGCTGTGGTCTATGCATGCAAACACATCTTAACACATGAGCAAACATCATCAGATGGATTTAACCAACTGTTTTTGGCAGATGGCAAATGTTAAGCTCCAACAAATAATGACCCCTCATTATATCACAAAACACAGAATAAAAGGGAACTTTTATTTTTTGGTGTATTATTGCAATTTCACAAAAAAGCAAGGGAAATAATTGTTGAAAGCAAAATGAAAAAATTCTGTTTTACTCAGGGAAAGCTTTAAGTGTGTTTTTTTTTTATTTTGTCTTTTTCAGCTATGCCAATATTTTGTCTCCATACTCCAAGGCTGTTCCTGCAATCATTGCAAAGGCCTCAACAATTTATAATCCAATTATCTACGCCATCATTCACAACAAATACAGGTGATACATAATCTCAAAGCCATTTTTATCATTGTTTTTAAAGTTAACACGTTCCAAATGTTACTCTAGAAAGGTTAAAAACATATATTTGAATTTATTATACGTAACTATATGATAAAAAAAAGTCCAATGAGCCATTATGTAAAAGACAGAAGTTTAGTTGGGATTAGAAAAACAACTTTTATTATCTGATATTAGAAAAAAAAAAGGTAAATTTTTTCTTTTTTTTTTTTTACTTTTTTCTTGCTTTATGACTTTGGTCGTATGTTTTGGGTATTTTTCCACAAACTCCTCACAATAGTGTTGGAATTCATCATGCAGAACTCTTATGCCGTAACTCAGTAGGTTTTTGGGCCAACTTTCTCACACATACACTACCGTTGAAAAGTTTGGGGTCACCCAAACAATTTTTTGTTTTCCTGAAAAGTCACACTTATTCACCACCATACGTTGTGAAATAATAAGAAAA
>NW_015150553.1:545413-574837 GCF_000732505.1 Cyprinodon variegatus | reverse complement strand
TTTTCTTATTATTTCACAACGTATGGTGGTGAATAAGTGTGACTTTTCAGGAAAACAAAAAATTGTTTGGGTGACCCCAAACTTTTGAACGGTAGTGTAGGTTTTAAGCACAAAATGTTGCAAAGCAATTTAGGCCCGTAATAAGTTAATACATCATAATTTAACCTCCTTCCTCCTTTTATAGAGTAATGTTGAGGGAAAAAAGAAATCTCTTTTACCATAACTTAGAGGTGCAAACATGTATTTGAATACACCCAACCTACTGAGCTCAATTTTTGTACCTGATTTGCACCTTACTTTCAAGCATGTATTTCCATTTACATATTCTCTGCCAAGTATTTTGTGCAGTTTTCCCTCAAGCCAATGACCTGCATATTCAGAAAGGCACACACATATAAAAGTTTTAGTACCCACAGGTTTTCCCATTTTACTCACACAATATAATATGCACCTGGTTTGAAGATCAGTCTTTCACAAGTTAAACAGTATGCACACGATTTAAACTTTAACGGAAAAGTCCGGTCAGCAAGGAATAACCAATGGATCATTATTTATACCTAAAACTAATATGTTCACTGTGATTTAATGAATTTAGCTTTAATCAGTAAAAAAACCTAAACAATATTTTTCACTCCTGACATCTTCCAGCAGTGACGTCAAGGTGCGGTAAGCCTAGTGCCATTGTTCCTACTTTACAAGCAAAATCAATTGACGCTTCTATACAAATGTGCAATCAACAACAATTTGAGAGGACTTCACTATTAAGATTTGCGAGAGCTGTAGTTAAAGTAACAATGCCTATGTGGATACATCAGGTAAAAGTGAAAAAAAATTAGTTATTTGATTTTTCCGATTCATGATCCTCCATGGACGGATTCGTCATTGGATTGCCAAATTGAAGAGGGAGGATTTACCATTGAACTTCTGGCCAGAGAAAAAACACGTCATTGATCCGTTACGCTCTGCTTCGAATATTGCACTGGTCGTCATGGATAATAGCACGTTGTGACAAACACCAGATACAGCACTGGGACTTGCTCAACAGCCGATACCGCACTGTGACGTCACAAACCGGTAGATGGCAGTAGTGCTCTTTGAAAAACATAGATGTCTCCAGTAAAGCACAGTCAAATTAAATTACTCTTAATTTAAAAAAAACGTATCATCTATTGAAAAATATGTAATAATTTCATACTTAAAGTACGTTTGGAAGTTTGTTTTCTGAAAGTGACCGGACTTTTCCTTTAAAGGTCAGACTCTGAATGAATTCCCTTTGATATTTTGCTCAATTAAAAAACACAATCCTTGATTTATTTTGTGTATATTATCACGTTAAACCTTTAGTCAATCAAACTCTGTATGTAATATATTGGGTCAACTTTTTTTTTTTCTTAAATTCAACAGGATGACTCTTGCAGAAAAAGTGCCATGCCTGTGGTTTTTGTCTCCGGCTCCCAGAAAGGAATGCCTGTCCTACTCCATCAGTGAGTCCTCTCTCAGGGACTCCATCATCAGTAGACAGTCCAACACTTCCCGGACTCATTTTATTAATGCTTCACCAAACCGCATTGATATGGTAATATTTGCACAACAAAGCCTTAATTTACCCACAATTATGAGTTTTATTCCATTTAATTTGAATTAAATATAAACCTATTCCGCCTGTGTTTTTAAACTGTGGATTCAAATCATGTTATTAATGTGGTGAAGCACTAGTAAACATATCAATGAACTGTTATTCAAGCCATACACATAGGACCCAATTAGTCAGATGGTTAAAGATCCCAATTATTGTAGCTCATCACTCGTTGTACAGGTGAGTATCTGATCAGGACTCTAGCAAAAGAAATCAAAGATTTCCAACACTAAAATGATTCAATTGCACTTGCAATTATTTACATATACAAAACTACCCCTTGACACACACTCAAAAGGGATGCTTTTGAACATAAAACATAATCCTCTCTTTAAACAGGCTTGAGTTGCTCTGTAAAAAGATAAATGATTATACTTTTTACTGCCATTCAATATCAAATGTCTCTTGTGTAAGCCATGCACTTCATTGGGTGAGTGCTGAGCATACCGGGCTCAAAACTTCCAATCTTCCCCAGATCCTCTACCAAATTTCCAGGCTTAAGTGTGGGTGCATGGTTCCAGTGGAAGCTGATAGTACCCTGGGAATAAAGGTACACATCATTAACTCCAAATACCCCAGGGTCCATTTTAAGGATCTTTTCTCCTTATCAGTCAATGTTTTATCTAATTGGGCTTTTCCACTAGATGTGTATCTTTTTTGGGGTTCCGGAACTTGAGTATGTAGGGTACAAGGACCCCTATCGCCTGAAAACCCAATTTCCATTTTATAGACACTTCGTCCTTATGATACAGGAAAGGTTCTCACGAAGAATTTTTACAAGATGAATCAATTTTTGAGCACCTCTACAGGTATATTCCATGTGCTTCTTCCCCTCCCACAGCAGCTCAAGTTTACATTTTCCATTCTTTAACCCAGCAGCCCTGCTGCTTCCTGGATGACCGTAAAGGACTTTTAAAGAGTTGTTTCTGTGTTTTAGCAGCCGTTCCTGGGAAAGGGATTCATTGTAGTTCCCCCATTAAGACAAAGGGGTGACAAACTGTTTAATTTTCCTTAGTAGCTATTCTTAAGTAACATACATACAGCCTTCAATTTGTTTGATTTTTTGAAGCTCCAAAGCCAATTTCCAGACTTAGTTGTGGGTATTCGGGTCTCGGAGGATAGAAGAGTAAACTTGGGAATCAAGCTACAATCACCTCTTCTCTTTGAGCTCCCAAGATGGATTTATCTTGACCTTATGTTAATTGTGATCCAGGGTGGGTTCTCATAGGCATGTTGTGGGAGCTCTAACGGTCTTTGACAAAGCCCTCATCATGCCCACCTGTTCTCTCAGGTTATTTAAATTGTTTCGAAATCCGGCTCTGAAATGCAGCAGAAAGTCAGGATGTCTGAGCGCTCCAAAGGACTGCGTTAAGGTCGCAGTCTCCAATGGAGGCGTGGGTTCGAATCCCACTTCTGACATGGCCTTTCTGCTTACTTGGACTTGTCTTCTACCAAAAGGTTGCCATTTGTGTGCTAGAAAGCATTTACCCATTAAAGTGTGGATTTTAATTCTGTTACTAATGTGGTGAAGCACTCTAAAACATATCAATGCACACCTTTTCAAGCCATATAGTTAGGACCCAATTAGTCAAATGGTGAAAGATTCCATTTATTGTAGCTCATCACTGGTTGTACAGGTGTGTATCTGATCAGGATTCCCAGCAAAACAAAGATTTCCAACACTAAAGTGATTCAATTGCAGTTGCAATTATTTACATATACAAAACTACACCTCAACACACACTCAAAATGGATGTTTTTGAATATAAAACATAATCCTCTCTTTAACCAGACTTGAGTTGCTCTGTAAAAAGATAAATTATTATACTTTTTACTGCCATTCAATATCAAATGTCTCTTGGGTAAGCCATGTACTTCATTGGGTGAGTGCTGAGCATACCAGGGCTCAAAACTTCCAATCTTCCCTAGATCCTCTACCAAATTTCCAGGCTTAAGTGTGGGTGCATGGGTCCAATGGAAGCTGATAGTACCCTGGGAATAAAGTTACACATCCCTAACTCCAAATACCCCAGGATCCCACTTCTGACATGGCTTTTCTGCTTACTTGGACTTGTCTTCTACCAAAAGGTTGCCATTTGTGTGCTAGAAAGCATTTGCCCATTAAGCACTTTCATTTGCCCTTGCCATTTGTTAAGGAATCTGAATTTGTTTAATTTGCTACCTAATTTGTTTTATTTTCTCTATTTTTTCACTTTCGCTATGTTCCTATCTACAGCTGTCTTATATACCATAATTATTCAACGTGCAAGTAAAGTCAAACATTTTGATAATGTTTTTACAGATGTTGAAGGATGTAGAAATGGAATATCTTGGGAGGCAGTCGGGAGGCTCCTTTAAAAGCGTGTCATCATACAGGTCGTCATATAGAGGCAGATCCAGTAAGAGGCCATCTGAGCCCCAGATGATCAACAACTGCACATCAAAGAAGGTGAGATAATGTAATTCAGTTAATTATGACTTTGATTTGGACCTTATTGCTTAAGCAAACTGCAAAATAACTCATTTACATTTTGTTATTATGTCCACGTATATAGCAACAAACTACTAAGATTGACCCACTGAGCACCCATGACCATGGCCTGGTTTCCAGCTCTCTGAGCATCACCACATTACCTTTACTTGTTCTTACCAGGAGACGCAGTGAGAGCCTAACAGATGGGACTTTACACACATACAATGACAAAAGTGACATAGAGCGGCTGCAAGGCCAGAAGAGCAGCTCTTTTGATTCTCTGAATCTTGGGAAAAAGCCCATTACTGACCCCAAGTTGCCTCAGAGTGTTCCTCGCATAATTGTCATCAGTCCGAGTTCTGAAAGCAGCATCATCCACCATGATGGCGTCCGTTTAGAAGACAGCATTGAAGCAATGGAAAACAATGTTTTTGTAAGTCTAAACTTCTCAACAGAAGTATTTGAGGCAGTGAAACTACTCTCTTGACCACATGGAAGTATACATGTTCAACTTTGGACTAAAAGACAATCAAATGGACAGAGGTAAACTTCTAGGTCTTTTTTGACGTTGCGCTGAAGTTTTCTGACTGTCCCCTTTACCACAGCAACTATAGAGTAGAAGAAACTGAAATAAAACGACATAAACAGTTTTTAGCACAATGCAATCTTTGGCTGGGAAAGATGAACCTGAAAAGGACAACTTTTTATTTTTGAGTTCCCACAAAACAGAGCACTGAAAATAGAGTTTTCTACGCTTAATATGCCACTTGAAATGTTTCCTCTGTTGAATTGAAATGATTTAGATTTAAAAGTCCTTAGAATATTCTCCCTAAGCTATTCATAAAATCTAAGAATATATAACGAAGACCCTAGAAAACAAAAGTGGGGGTGCAATAAAAGCATATGATTTTCGTTCACTATTGCACCTTTAAATCAGTGAGAAACTGAAGAAAAACCAAACCAATCGCATGTTAACATGTGCCTAAAATTAAGATATTCATTTTTAATGTTGTTACAAAAGAGCCATATGTACCAGATTTGTACTGGCAACAATTCAGCAATGTAATGAAAAGTGAAGCAGTTCAAACCCTCAGGAAAGGAAGGATATCTTCTATAAAACCTCACATTTCTATTAATCACTCATCCATTCTGATAAAACTATCCTATGACATTTAATAATCGTACAAGTTAAACAGCATTTAGCAAAACCAGAGGATTAGCTGGAGGTTTCCTTCTATTAAACTTGCTGCAAAGTTAAATCATTATATTATGTTTGCTTCATGCTGGTTCAGGAGGAGCAATTGCTTCTCTCAGTAACTGGTAGCAATCAGGTGGATTTTCCTTACATAGAAGACTTTTAAACAATTCACATAGATATCACAGTAAAAACCTCTTATTCATTTCTGTTAACATTTATGTTTAAAGCAATTGGTATATGCTATAAAACAAGCACTAAACATAATTTTGAAATTTATAAATGTTGGCCTACACAAGACTGCTGGCACCCTCCAAAAGCAATATAAGAACAAGAGTTCCTTTGTTAAAGAGGCTTGGATTTTCCAAGATGTGTTTTTAAATATATTTCTGGAAATTGGAGTTGAAGGCAAAGTTGTTGCAGAAAATATGTAATCTGATTTAAATGATTGATATGATTGTTAAGAAAAGTTGATTTAATGGTGCAATTTCCTTATTTTTGCTATGAGATCATTTGTGATCAGTTGAGAGGCTTTTTAAATGATGTTTCCACTGTCCATAATGATTTGGGAAAAGTTTCTTTTGACTAATGTTGGTCAGCTTTGTTTTCTCATGCCCTAATGGCTTGATATACATTTTTTCTATCCACTATAGAGAATTTTATGCTTTTATTTGCTGACTAGCTTTATGTAAATGCTGATTTGATTTCCAGTATTGATACTTGAACTGAAAAAAATTATGCAACCGCTTTTGGCATTTACTTAATGATATTTAGTCACTAGTTTTATGTCCTACCCTGCTAACATGAAACAATTGTGTTAAAGTAACTAAATATGATGCCAAAAATGGTTGCATTATTTTTGTCAATGTGTCCTCACTGCCAAATGTTGGTTTACGGGCCATGCTTCTGCTTGATTAACCTACAAACAAGGTCTAAACTAAATCCATATTGAACAAATAGAATATTTTGAGGAAGACAAAATACATCAGATCCAACAATGGAAATGAGCTGTAGGTAGTTATTACAGCATAACAACCTGGGTTTTCTAAACACCTCAAAAGAACCACAGGCTTTTCACGTCCATGCCGCAATGCAGTTATTCATGGAAAACAAGCCAAAAGCTAGTATTTAGTTAATATTATGGTATCGATTATGAACAGATTTTTGGTAGGATAACATTTCTGTATCAAAGATCCTTTTTTGGGGGTTTTGTCTTCTTCACATCATAATAAAACAGCAAAAGCAGCAACCACACTATGTAAAACTACAAAATGGAAGTAAGGAGATAAGGGTGTAAGGAGTTGATAACAAAAAGTATAATAAAGTTATTTTAGCATTATTCATTATTTAAACCAATAAACACATGAACATACAGTATATCAACTTGGTTTTCAGAATTTGTATTATATGTAGTAATAAGGGTGACATTTTTTGAAAAATAAAGTAAGTTTTTAAGGAATTTAAAATGTGTTCTACTAAACATTTATATCATCTACTATTTTATTTTAATTTTTTTGGTTTCCTTTTACAATTTCTTGGTTTTTGGTTGGAGAGCAATTGGAAGCCAAAACCATTAAAGCTCATGTGCACTTTTGCATTTTAAGAGTATTAATAGTTGTGTGAAATGTTTGCTAAATGTTAACAGTTCTATGGATTCTATCACTAAAGGTAACTTGTAAAAGGTATGACAAGAATGTTTTACTGAAAGAAAATGTTTTCCAGTCTGAAACTGTGCAGCTTTTAGCCATGTTATAAACTTAAACCAATATTGCATGATATCCATCTGTCACCAGTTCAACCTAATTCTAACAAGAGATTAAAATCCAACATTGAGTGCATAAAAACATTCATAACTGTTGAGGGGATCGTGGTTACCCATTACCCTTTTTGAAACAATTTAACAAAGTAAATAGATAAAAACAACTGAGGTTTTTACAGAGGTTTGCATTTGTAACAAATAATGTATATATTCAACAAACTGCTTTATCTAGTATTCCATCTTGCTCATGCCGGTATCAATGTCGACCGCAGCTTTTTTTCGTCAGTGTCTGTAGATATGAAGCCAGGAGATGTAATACTCGTTGATAATGTAAAGAGTAGCTATATTTATGGAAAGAAATGCTGTCCTACCTTGCATAGTTTGCACGTTTTCTTCATATCATTGTCACTGTTGCTCTCAGAAATAGTTATGTGTCATTTTCTTAGTGTTTATTCTTTAAATTGACTTTTCCCTTGTTCTTTTGGTAATTTGTTATAGATAGGTTGTGTAAAGGTTTAAGCATCAGACTGATTGTGCTGTATGTTCTGCTGTTTATCTCAAGCTTTCCTATTCTTGGTACAACAATATATATCTATATTGTTTAAATAGGAACAACATAAGAGTTTTATGAACCCTATGAAAGTTTTTTTTAAATAAAAGATGTATGTGATTAAAAGTAATTAACTTGTTTTTACTTATACTTTGCCTTTCCAATTTTACAATAAGGTAGATAAATAAGAAGGATGTGAGTACTCTGAAATTTCAGCTTTTTCTAAACTGAGGGGAACCAAATTTTAGTTTTATATTTTCAGTAATGAAGAATCACAAATTTGAAATGTTCACCTGTTTAAGATATTGGTAGAATTACAAGTCAGCTGAAAGGCTCTTTAAGATTGTAGATGGGTAAGTTAGTGGACAAGCTTTTTTTGGTCTTAACTAAAAAAGTCTGTCTACTTTCCTTTTGACTGGAGAAAAACATCTATTTTTAAGAGGAATATTTTACAAATAAAAGTTATGCAGTTATGCATATTTGATCATATTGGTACTGCAATCTCATTTAAGTGTTGTACTTGCAGAAAAAGCCAGCAGAGGGAGTAAGAGATCAACATTCAAAATGTAGAATTTATTGTTATGTTTTTCGTTTTCCTATTTTATGGTCAAACTTTTGCTAGTTCTAGGATGAAAGTAAACAAGGCCTTGGGGAGGCTCAAAAATTGAAAAGTTATTGAAAAGATAAATCATTAGTTTAAAAAATGTTATCAAAAATGTATAAAGCCTTTAGAGGAAATGCTAATTCAAAAAGGTATTCAAAAAAGTATTTGACTGATTTATAAAGGCAATCAAATCCTTTGAAAAACTAAGCTGTAACGTTGCTATTTTCCCTCTGACTAGTTTAGTTTCTTTCAGTAGAAGCAACCCGATTTTTTTTAGGTTGAAAACCTTGAATGACTATTGTGGAATAATGCAGAGCTTTCCCAACAGGTTAAAATATTTTTGACATCTTCTTGTAATTATTATAAAATCAATCTATTATTATTTTTCTGTTGATTTAGTAATAGATTCACTAAAATATAATCATTTTTTTCTTACAACTGGCCTCTGTTTTGTTTTTTTGGGGCTGGCTGTCTTACTGTTGGCCAATCTGCTCTTCAATTGATATTAAGAGAGAACGGATACACCTGCTTCTTTCCTAATCACCCTCATTCCTACTAGCTATTATCCTGCCTATATATAGACCTGCTTTTCACAGTCACTCTCTACCAGATTGTCTTGTTGTCTGTATAAGCTATGTTCCCAGTGCTGGTGCACACTGCTTGCTTATGCTTCTGTGCCCACTCTGTCACTGCTGGGGGTTTCCCCCCAGTGCTTGTCTGCACTGCCTTTTTTCCTGTAGTCATTTTCTGGCCCTGTCCTCAATGGATCATCAACTTCTGACTCTGTTTGCCTCTGCCTGCCTGCTACCATCCCGTTAAATCCAATATCAGCCTGTCAGCCTTCCTGGTCTTTCCTGCTTTCTATCAGTCTGTCTAGCCTACCACCAGCCTGTTTTTTGTTCTCTGTTTTCTTATTCTTAACACATATATCATGCCATTAAATAAGACATTGACAGAAAAAAATAATTTTCTGCTACTCCACAAAACCAACATGTTGTGATTAGCAGTACAAAGGTTAATGAAATGAGGAAGATAAAAAGGGAAAAGAAAAAAATATATATTGTCTGTGACTTTTCCCAGCATACCCTCATGGTATTGTTGTTACATACCAATGATATGAAGATAAACACAATTTAATTTTGTTAGACAACAATATAGAAGATAACAGTAAACTAAGGTTAACGATGAGAATCTTTATCTTATTTATTCAACTAGATATTTACGTTAAGTTGTATTTTTTTATTCCCCAGAAAACTCATGTCTAACAATTTAAAAGATGCTGTTAAGTTCTTATATTGTTTTATTTTATTTTGCAGTGTAAGGACTGCATAAATCATATTCACATAAGATCAGAGTTTCTGAGCAACATTATGTAAGATAATGTGCTGTAAACATACAGTACAACTCTACACTGAACATGTCATCTTGCTTAGATAGTAGGTTTGTTCAGTTAGTAATTGTTTTAGACTTTCTTCTTTTTCTTTGACTTTTGTACATATTAGGCTCATGTTCTCCTTTATAAGTCTTTTTTTTTTTTTTTACTTTAGTGAAATACATTGTAAGGAAGCTCTGCTCTAACAATGCATAATTAATTAAGCAGCAAAGCCTGGGTCATGACATTGAGTAGTCTTGAGTGGATAAACTTTGAGTAAAGCACAGTGTAACTTCATAATTATAAAATTACAAAATACAAATGTTTAAGACTTTGAAGAAAAAAATGTCAGTCTAATTAATTGTATACTGAATGTGACCGGATTTTTCCTTTAAAGGTCAGATAGGTTGCACAGACTTTCCCTTTGATATTTTGCTCAATTGAAAACACAATCCTTGATTTAATTTTTGTATATTATCATGTTAGCAGCTGATTAAATATAATTGTAATTAATTATAGACATACATTCATAATTTGCAGTAAATAAAAAGCTGTAATATTGGGATTTTTTATTTTTATTTTTTATTTTTATTCAAGTTTTTATTGTCAGAAGGATCAAATCTCCATTGATTCCAAACAAGTAGTATTTTTTGTATAGTTTGACCCTATTTTTAATTTTTTTAAATATTCTAATGCTCTTAAACACAGACTTTGCACTTCATTAGTTTGTTTCACCGCTTTGCAGGTGTACTAGTAATCTGACTCATTTGGTTTGGCTCTTGATAGTGATTGACAGAAAGAGCCATGCCACAGCAGTGTGCATACTCCGATCTAAAAGAGGGGAGGATGAGGGGATGTACAGTATGGATCAAAAGGTTTTCTAGCAAGAGCGATTTTTGGTAAGAAACAAGAGGTTTTGCCTCTGCGGGTAAAGAAACTGAAAACCACTGCATGTTAAAAGTACTAGTTTTTAATAAAGGACAATTCCAAATTAATATCTATATACCCAGTCTCATGAGTGAGATCACATATGATAAAGAAGATTATCTTATGGGTAAATGAATGATCAGATATTGAACAAGACTATTTTAATAATTTATAAAATGCTTGGCTAAAGAATTAAATACGGTGATCACCATTCAACATGATAGCTAGTTATCTCTTTAAACCACATACAATTATGTCAGTATTGCCAGTCAATGTCAGTTGGCAGGGATAACCCTGCTCCAAACAAACTGACTGATAACAAAAGTAATGTGAGCCCTATACAATCAAATGTTTGAGTCACTTTGACTACAAATCAATCAATTATCTATATTTGCTTTTAATTACTGGTGGGCGGGTGGCTGTCTCCAGGGTATGCAGTGGAAAAGACCGTCACAGGACCATAAAACTACAGACAATAAAGCCATACATGCACAAAAATCACTCAAGTACAGTCTGGACAAGACTGTACCACTTAAGCTAACATACATATTTTCTAATATTTGGAAGAAGCTGTAGCACCCAGAAAGAACAGAAGCATGCACAAGGAGAACATGATTCCTCCCTGGGCGCCCCAAGATGGCAGCCCACTGCTCTCCAAGGGGATTGGTTAAATGCAGAGGTAAATTTCTCCAATGTGAGATCAATAAAGTTTAATTATTATTATTAGGTAAACTCAATAAAGAAAGGTCCCTGTCCCAAATGCAAGCCCAGAAACTTACTATTGCAAAGCTAGCAAATATGGCACTGCTCAGCACAGTCCACTGCTTGATCACTCATTTCATGGGGGTAAGTAGTACAAGGTACAATATATGAAATTATTCAATAATAATTCAAATTTGATATCTTTGTTTTCTATGTTAAATACATTTGGGAACAATATCAAGAAAACTTCTTTCACATTGTCATTATGGGGTGTTATCATAAAATGAAAATAACCTTAAAATGTATAATATCAAACTCAATTACTAAAATTACAAAGGTATAATAGGATACCAAACAGTCATAAAGTACAATTAAGAGTAGGAAGAAGATACAATGTAAATTAAAATGAATAAAGAGGCTGGATTGCAATCTCTTAAGACTGTGTGTTTTCCTGCACAGGTTGGCCAGCTATAAACTAGCTTGTAATGTTATTAGAAAGGAGTTGAAGCATGAGACATGACATCTATGTAATTGACTAAAAGTGTTACTATGACTTTATATGCAGGGAATACCATTAATTTGAAAAGAAAAATATACGTTAATTTTTTTCTACAATTTAATATATGTTTCAACTGTTTTAAATTATTAAGATTTTACTGCACAACAATACTGGCAGCTAGGTTTCTCTTAGCCGTGGCTTCAAGATAAAACTAATGAAAACCACAGTAAAAGCTTGTTTTTTAGTCTTTCCAGTAATTTGCATATAATTTGGTGAATCACACTCTGCATTTTACATGGTCTATCAAGCAGCATAAAGCCAAATCCATGAAAAGCCAGGACACATGGCTTGTATTGCTTACAAAATCTGGGTTAGTCACTGAACTTTTTGAATTTTTACTTTGAACTGGAACACATTGAATAGAGTTGTTTCCATGGCAATGTCTGAACTTTTGTAGGCAAAATTTATCAATTTGTCTGTTTTAACTAAAAGTAACACTGCTGTTTTAGAGTTACTCAGATAAAATATGAACTTGTAGCAAATAGAAAATCTGTGGAGGGACCTAAAATGGAGGTATCAAAAATCTCTGTGGATCTTTGAAAGTATGTTGATATAACAAAATCAGGTTTTAGAGGTGTGAATGCTCCACAACATCCTTTAAACATGGCCTTTACTGTCAGTGAGACCTTAAATTTAAAAATAAAGAACAAATTCTAGTTAAAGTTGCTGAACTCTCACTCTGTCTGTCAGAGTTGTTCATTCCTTGGATAAGATGCTTCATCTACCTTATCTGCTGCCAGTGGTTAGGGGTACCGGTGGCGTACAGTACATTTTATTGCAGCTCCATTTCAGTATGCCTCAGGGCAGCTGTGGTTACATTTCAGGTTACCACTGTCTGTGTCTGAATGTGTGCATAAATGACTGATTGTAGTTTGAAGCGCTTTGGGGTCCTTGGACTTCATAAAAGCACTATAAAAGTGCAGGCCTTTTACTGCACCAGTGCTCATTCGATACTTTTAGCATCAGCTCTGATATGCAACCTAAACCTTTACTGGAAACTGTGCATTGGAAATCATCACTCCCTTGCTGTACCACTGTCAGTGACTGTGCCTCCAAATAGGAGGTTGATGGAACGATTCTTAGCAGGTGATGCCTGCAATCTTAAGTGCTGGATGGTCTCGTTGACATTTGTGCTTCTCATATCCCTAAGGAAACATAACCCTTGGCTTTAAAATGTCTCTCTTAAAATGGCCTCGCTTTGAACCCTACTTTAGCAGTTGTGTGCATAATATAAAAGCTCCATGTGCTGTTTGCCTGTTAAGCATGAAAAAAAAAAAGGATTTGTGCTCCCCTTTACTCAGTTTTAAACTAGACTTTTTAACACTGATATACGTCTCCTGGTGTGCTTGTCTGCCCTTCCCTGACTGCTTGATAAGAAGGTGGAGATATTTTCTCCAGTGGAAGTGAGCAGCTATGAGAAGGGATCGTGTTAAAAGCTTTCACACAAAAGTGGTCTTGATGGAGTTTCAAAGTTAAAATAGGTTATTTCTTTAACTAATGTAAGGGTATGTTTTTTTTTTATCTTTTAAAGCTACACATAAAATAGCTCATGTTACAGGCTCTACAGTAAAAACCCTCAGAGTAAAAAATAAACTGTGTGAATCACTGTACAAAGATGGCTGGAGGGATTAGCTATAGGCTTATATTAGTCTGAAAGGGTCAGACTGATTACGGGGGGGCAGACAAAGTACACACCCCAAAATAAACTGTTGTTTGTCTTTCTGTTTGTAGAAACTGTTAGTAGGGACATATAAAAAAAAAAGCAGCATTTATCTTTCAAAAATGCAAAACAAACAAAAACACTTTCACATTAAGCTTTTCTGAAGTTGGATATTTGTCATGATTGTCATGATTTGCAGATTAAGCTTTTAATAAAGGTAAATGAGTGATAATCAGACATACATATTGACCTTGATGCATTGCTGTAACACTCTATGGAAAATATTTTAGACTAATTAACAATAACATTATTCAGACTATAGCTCTTGTCCCCAGTTTAAGCTGGAATAAGGATTTATATACAAAAGGTATCGCATTTTCCATCAGGGTGTGACCATGTGTGTTTATGTTATTTAGTTGGGTTAGGCTTGCTTAGGGGTTCTGCTTTGAGAATGGTGGGTGGTGAACGATGTGAACGATGTATTAAACATCATTCAGAGGGGTAGATTATCATCCTATTAGTCTCAGTGTGACCATGTGGGTCTGGCAGCAGGCTATTAAGCTGTGATCTTTAAGCACAACAAGGGGTGAGCATATGGGGACTGGAATAGACCAATGGACAGGACAAAAGACAGTAGGGTGTCGGAGTGTTTTATGCCCCTGCACTCTCTCTATTGTTAAGGTTTGGTATAATTATCCCATGACCCATGCATCATCCTTTGTTCCCCTCACAACAGATTTTAGCCGCTGGCCATATTTGACAGACCACGGTAGTGATCAAAATACTTCATTGAAAAAGACTGCTGGAGGTAAAAGAGAAAACACAAGAGATCCAGTGCATTCATTCATTCATTCATTCATTCATTCATTCATTCATTCATTCATTTATTTATTTATTTATTAATTCATTCATCATAGTCCAGACAGATTAAATGGGGCTCTTTGAAATATTAAACTCAATAGCAACAGTGGCAAATGTGTTGTTTTATCTGAATATAAGTGGTGTATACAAAATAGACAAATGTCACTTACTTTACTATGAGAGGATAAGGTCTATTTTGATTTAGATAAAGTACTATTTAAGGTTATTTATCAGAGGGACTGTTCAGAACTTTGAAACAACATTATGTTGAACTATCAATATCGCTTCCTTTAAATGTGAAACAAGTGGCATATAGGTCTGAATTCATAGAAAGATGAATCCTTGGACCGGTGAAAGAACTTGAAAGACACTATCATAGAATAAAATAGTCCTTTATTGTCCAACGGGGAAATGTTGGTTGCATAAAAATTACATCAAACAAAAAACTGCATTGTTCTTAAAAACTGCAGTAGGGTGATTTGAAAAATGTAAAAAAGACCAACGTAACTAATATATATGAAAAACAGCAATATTTACTTTACTGAAGTTAGTTTTAGGTGCAAGCAGTGAGCTGCGACAATCTGGCATTAGGTTTGCTCTAGAAATGTCTTTGCTTTATAAACTCACAGGGTTGTCTAATCTGATATCTAATTTGATTAATTTTAATTCACTGGTAAATAATGGTCAGTAATTTGGTATAAACAATCATGTTTGAGCTTTGTAATTGTTTGGTTTAGATGCCATGGATCCATGAGTAGAAATATATCAGTTAAAAAAGGGCCAAAAAATCGGTACAAATAAAGTCTTTGTTTACATTGAGGTGTACAACATTTAGGTGTCAAATAATTGGTGGTAGTAACATTATTGGTGCGCTCCTCTCCTCTAAATAAATGATTAATTTCTTTGTTTATGTCTCTTCCTTCTTTTTTTGTTAGCTCAAGTCTTTTTTTTTAAGAAGTAATTGCTTTCTCCTTCTTCCTGCTTCTTTCATAATGTCAGTGGGTTCTCTTATAGTAGCTAACTACGTTGAACGGCCTACTGTTGATAATCTGTCTCCTAAACCATATGCACGTTTTAAAGGAAAGTAAGGGGCCTTAGAAAACAGACATTGTTAATGTTAATCCCAAACCTTACTGTTAATCCCAATACAATATTTTAACACATTGTCACCAAGTCTGAATTTCTCTATAATACTGATTGATAAGAAGTTCTGAAACTCAGTGCACCAAACGCTTTTCATTCCAGTACAGTTTCAGAGTCTACCTTATGGATTTACTTCAGTGTTGGTAAACCTGTTAATGATGAGGTTGGTTCCAGCCGGTCGGCTGCCAACACAATGCAGCTGACGCAGAACTAAGAGTCCGAAGACAGGTCAGACATACCGATCAAGCTGGGTAAATAGAGACTGAAGCAGGTGGATCAGATGAGCAGTAATGAGAACTGGGCGGAGATACACAGGTGATTGAAATGATTAATTGGACCAGACATCAGCGCCAAGATAATGACATCTCCCTCACTTATCTTTTTCTGACAAGCTATTTACATCTTATTAATTTGTCCCTTTCCATGTGAAATTCTCCTTTAAATGATGTTCACTAGGCTGCTCAAAGGCATGAAGGGAAAACCATACAGAACCATGACTTGATCCCTCTGTGTCTGTGTACTATAGAGAGGAGCAAGTATATACAGTAATTAAGCCAGTCCTAGATGGGTATAACTACAAAGTCAATACTGAGCTGTCTGGACTGAAAAGATAGAGTGAAGTAAATTTAGCACCAAGGGAGTCGCACAGCTATCAGAACTTGAAAATAAATGAAGTGAGGATTTGACATCTGCATTTAGCTCCACACTGTATATGCATAAGGATCATTATAGAGTTTATTTAATTTCTTGATTGTAAAATTATGTTTTCTTAGCAATTATAGACAGAGAAGATTACACAAAAATCTATCTGGATTCCCATGTATGATGTATACCATCATAACAACAGACCAACTCAAGCAAAGCTCACCAGTTAAAAATGTGCTACCCTCTGTATTATTGTTGGAAAGACTTCTGCTGGGGCAGTAAAACTAATTTCTAAGAGAAATGACATAATCTTCTGTTTATATGAAAGACCTTTTGTACTGAAGCCTTAGGGATGTGTGCTTTGGTTGGATATAATCATGGCTAATTTCACTTTAAAGGAAGTGGCACACAGCAATGGATCCATGCTCTCAAAATATCCAGTTGAAAGATAGACCCTTGTGCCTGCCCTCCCTCCTATAGTCATATTCTCCTAGTATCAAACACCCACACTCTTTTACATAATCCAGGTTCTCCCCCCGGTTACCCCCTCACTGTTGTCCCCATTTACACCTTAATCCCATCCTTCATATCATTTCTTTCATTTCCCCTCCCATTGCCAAATCTCCTCCTCTTTTCTCCCCTCCCCTCTAACCTCTGCCCATTCTTCGTCTTCCATCCCTTCCTCCTTTCCCTCCCCTCCTCCACCTTTCCCCTCCCACTGTCATTAACTATAGTATAAACAGCACTGCATCCCTCCTCGTCTGTCTCACACAGTGGGATTGCTAGAAAGGAGAGAGTGAAGAGGATACTTGGAAATACATCAGCCCTAGTACCTTACTGGATTTGTGTTTCTCTCTCACTAATCCCATTGAAGAGGTACGTTATTTAGATTCTATTATTACACCGAATTAGACAATAAAAGGGGTTTATTCACTAATTTTACTTTATTTATATTTTTTGTAAGGGGATGCACTTACCAGATGCTTTTCAACATACTGCAGAAACTGTTACTGATTTGTTGACAGTATTAAAATGTGTAGATAGCCACACAGGAATAATATTTATTTTTGATTGTAAATAAATGAAATGGAAAAAAAAAAGCTGAAAAATGATATAATCATGTTTCTAAGAGATAATTTTGTCATTTTATGTTTCATATACCTCTTGCTTCTTTCCTTTGTATATTTCACTTTACCTTTCACATCCACTAAATGAGCCCTATGTTTGACAATGCCATAAACATAATATAACCAAAATATGACAGAATTGATCAAATCATGTGGTAATTTTTTGATTTTGTTGTGCATTTTGTCCTGTTACCAGCATCTTTCCCCTGATCAATACTGGACAGCATAATAAGAGAGACCATGAGCGGGAACTATAGCGTCACTCTGTTAGGGCCGGCCCCTTGGGGCTTCAGGCTCCAAGGAGGGAAGGACTTTAACATGCCACTCACCATCTCCAGGGTAAGTAACACAAACAGACAATATTACAAGTATAAGAGGCGGTGAACACTAACAGAATTGAACAGGTTACATAAAAATCTACTTTGTAGTTTTTTTATGTGTCAGGATTATGTTGATAATGAAAGCATTGCACTCTTAATGTTTAATCTTGACACATGCATGCAAAATTATTCACCTTAGGGTAGTGGTGAATTGGCCTGCTTGTGATCTTGTGTGGTTGGTGGAATCCAATCACTGTCCTTCAACTCGTGTCCTTTGCTAACTGTAACCTTCCCCTTGCAGCACCATTTGCCAACTCCTCCAAACACCAGTGATAGCTTAGCTAAATCATATGCCATCTGTCATATATCAACCACACAGGAAACCTATTCTCATTTTCTTTGCATTCCACTTCCCTTTGACTCTCTGTTTCAAAAGTACAGCAATCAAAGTTCTGGCGCAAAATTCTTGGCTTAGCTTGTGCTGCTTGAAAAGAGTAACTTGATGGTCCCTTAGCTTTATGTCCCTGTAGCGTAACCTCTCTTTGTCTTACACAGACAATCTTTGGCACACCACAGTCCCAATTCTGCTTTCCTCGTCATTTTAGAGGCATTGAGATCCAGGAAGACGATAATCCTTTTTTTGATATTTCTAAAGCTTCTGTTTCATTTTGCTTGGAACACTCTAATACTTTCATCAATTTTGATGCAAGTTAACACAATCATAAAGAAAGTCACCAAAATTGGCAGTGAAACAAACTGCTGGACACACAAAATCTGATGATGAATTGCTTGGCAGATCCTGTGCTGGTCCTCCTTGGGGCCTTTTTGGGTTGCCATGTTTGTCTAATTAGTTTGGATGTGATATTTTTCCCACTAAGCGAAGCCATGTGAATTCTTATCCCGGTTGTGTGTTTCACTTTGCCTGTATGTGTGCTCTTGAAGGCTAGGTTGCAAACATGGAGACAAGATTATGAAATATATTTTCAGGCAACAGAACAAATCATCAAGAAAGAAGAAATGGAAACAAAGAGAAAATCTAACTCAACAAAAAAATCTAACTATTGCAGTAAAAAAAATAAAAATATTACATCTGTTATTTTTTTTAAACATCCTTTAAAAAAAGCAAATCTAGAACAACAAAAGAATGTCATTTTTCTGCAAATGTTAGCATTTAACTGTAACTCTTTCAGCAGCTGAATCTGAACTGAGATTTAAATATCTCAATATTTATTGATGTGGTTTGCCCAAAGTGCTGTTTGCCCTAGAACCGTACAGATGTGTTTTGTGATGTGTTCATAGACCATATCACTTGACTCACCACAAAAATATTGATAGTCTTATCGGTGTAGCACTTTGTTACGTCTGTAAAAACAAAAACAAATCTTTCAAAGTGTTGAGAAACTGGAATGCAGTTTCAAACATTTTATACGCTTCAAAGAACTGGTTGTAATCTGAACTCCCTTTACTTTTTTGTAAAAAAGCAGGCTGATAAATGGGTCAGTTTGTATATAAGAACAATACAGTTACTTAGAAGTAATTACTACACAGACAGCAATTGGAGTAGTAAACCGAGAAAACAAGATTTAAATCTTAATGACCAAATAGGGAAATGTGCAGCACCCTTCACATGTACTGGCATTCATGTAAAGATTGCTTTGTCTCTCATGGCAGCAGCATAACCTTACACTGTAAACTTAGAATAGAATAAATTCCTTTTTTTCACTAATGGAGGAAGTACAGTATCTCAGCGGCAAAGTGAAAAGCCATAGGAAAGCATACACAGAGGTTTTAAAAAATAATCAATGTTTATTACTCAAAGAAATCCTAATGTTTAAAAACACATTTGTAGAAGTTAGAGTATCAACTTTAGCTTTTTACTAAAGTAAAAGTGCAAAAGTACAATTTTCAAAACTAATTAAAGTATAAAAGTAAACGTAATGCAGGAAAAAATGTTGTTGGAAAAAGTAATTACTCCAGTAAAGTTCATATAGTCAACATTTCTACTTAAGTAAGGTAACAAAGTATTTGTACTTTGTTACTTGACACCTCTGCAGAGATACAACCAAAATAGCAATAGCCACAGCAACAGTAAATGATAACAAAATAGAGACTGTAAGTAACCACTCTCCTAATACTGAGAAAGATACTGTAAATGAATATGTCATTAAAATAAGGCATGATATGGTTTGATGGGCAGCATAAGTCAGAACAAGGCTACAATACAATAGGCAGTTATCTACACTTGCCCATATTTACAGACAGATAAGTGTTTAATTGTTTGAAGCAACTGCCACTATCTTGGATGATACAAGAAGAAAAATAAAATATATCTAATGGTCAGTATAAAGGAGCTTTATTTCAGTAAGAATATGCTAGTATAATAAAGAAAAACAAAGTCAAAGACAGAGTCAAATTGACATTCGCACTCATTTCCTACCAGAACTTTTTTAGTAATACGTTTAATTTAAATGACTATACAGGTTTCCTTTTTTTTTTTTTTTTTTCAGTCAGCCAAGTTTGACTCCAAACTGGAATGTCACCCTAAAGATCATCTATACCAATATGTCTTTGTTTTTCTCATCATAGTATTCTATTTTGTCTGTTTACATGTTTACAGTGGGGGCCTTTCAGTTTAGACTTTACAACTACAACTTTATGCAACAAATGTCTCAGTCCTCACAATCATAAAATTTTCAGTCAAACATCAAGAGTCAAACCAACTTCAATTATCTTCGCCCTATTAAATCCATCTAATGATGGTAAAAAGCAATGCCTATGGGCATATTCACCCATGAAAACATGCACACCCAGATTAAAACACACATGAGCACTCTGCCAGTCTAACTATTGTGTTGGTTCTAAGCAGAGACCACACAATAGGGGGTATTAGAGAATGCAGTACTACTGCCAAACCACATCGACACCAGCAGCTGCTATTGCCAAGGTCGACACATATGTGAACAAAGTATGCATTTTATTTCTACTGCAAGATGTGCATGCAGTATAAACAGATTATGGGGTCCAATGTAACCACAAGTGACACTAGGATTGTAGGGAAATTGGCCTCACTTCCACATCCATCTTCTTATTTTTCATTCAAACTGTTTAAGTGGCTAAAATTGCTATTCCTTAATGTTCAGGTTTCAGTAAAACATATAAAGTGCCTAACATGTTGAGGTTGGCCTTTTTCATTGATGAAGGGTAGAAGCAGCACAAACAGAGATAAATATAGGGTTGGGGATTGTTTTAACAATCTTTTAATTACTCCAAGCTGATTATATTATATTTATATATAAAATTTTCATCTGTATGCTAATTTTTATATCCATTTATATCCATCTTAATATGATTACATGGGACAGATTTTTACAATATCCTTAAAGACAAAAAGGTAAACTCTTGCAACATTCCCCATCCCTGGTGATGGGGAACCTAACTGCAACTTTGGGCTTTCTGAAAAGTGCTCATACACAGAGATCGGAATTTAAAATGAAATGAGAAAAACGTTATAACTCTTTCTAATACTACTATGAAATATGCCGAATTAAAATGCTGTTTTTAGAAACTAATGACAACCTATTAGGCAGTTGGAAATGGAAAAAAAGCTTTTTTATAACTGATTTTTAAGAGCACAGACATCTTAGATATTCATTATTTTTTTCATAGAAAATGTGGATATTTTTAAAGGACATCCAAACATAAATAACATTCTAACACCACCCCTTTTCCTCATCAGTTAAACACCCATTTGTGGCATGTGTAAAAATCACCTCCAGATGTGCAGTCTTTAAGTGTCTAGGACCTGCGTATCCAGCACGGCTGCCACACTTCCTTGGATTTTAAGTAGCTTTCCAGCAGCTATGACAGAACACCATGTGCTAGCTCACACAGATTTCAACACATGCTAACCTTGTAACTTTAAATCTAACTAAGTTTTAATTAATTCATACAAACACCCAGGGCAGTATGACAAAAATAAGCAAGTTAAATATACAATTTTTTTTCCTAGTAAAGTGTATCTAATTTCAAGAGAAGTTATGCAAAGTCTCCTAAAACAGAAAGAATTCAGGATACAGAAAGGCCTCAGAAGATGATTTTGAATGTATCTTCTGTCTTGCTAGTTAGAGGGAGGGTCCAACTGATTATCAATGTCATCAAAACAGCATGTTTCTGGAAATTCTGGAAAGTAAAAATGTTGCAACTGTCCCCAGTAAGTAAATAACAATACTACTAATTACCAAAGAATAACAGTATTTCAAGGGATTAAAGAGCCTTTTTTCTGTTAGGCCATAAATAAAAAGGATAATGTACATATTTTTATGGAAGCAAATTTATTCGGATCTAATGATATTTTACTGAAATAAACTTTAGATGATAATGTCTAGTAAACCTCTTTGCAACTATATTTAAAGTCAACGTCACTCACTCTGTTAAATAAAAGATTAATTAGAAAAAGCAATATCTTTCCCATGAGCAAAGGCCTTCCTGTACTTAAATTTAAAGGATGACAAAGGGAATCAATATGTAAACCCTTCTAATGGCAGTCCATTTGCACTTTCCACTGCAAAAATAGTTTAGAAGGAAAGCTACCCATGGGAGACGATGCATTAGATGTCCAAGAATAGTCTGCTTTTAATAATAACTCTGTCAGAGAAGACTGGTTTTACATCTGCACTGTTCTTCTGAGCTGGAGCTGGGTATTTACAAAGGTATATCTTATGTTAATTGGATACTCAAAATCTATACTAGGTCTGTCACAATAAACAATAAATCAATTAATCACATGATAAACTTAAATGAGCTGAATAATTTATGTTTACTTGCTTGTTTGTTTTCTTTTTATCCCCCTCTCTTTCCATAAAAGGAGTCTGAATGACAAAAGGCTTCCATCTGAAGCATCTGTCTTCACTCACCCCTCCTCTTATTGTTTTTTTGGCATCATGGTTGTAGCCTGAGAATTTCATGGCTGAGAAGTAGCAAGCCAGAGAGATGCTTGTTGAGATTCGGTAAAACAGAGTTGGAATGGATTTTATAGCCGAACAGCAGCTGCAATATGCAAGCACCTTGGATTCAAGCCGAATGACAGTTTCATTGTTTATCGCAATAAATCATGGGGCAATTTACCATCAAGCAAAAGTTTTGCTCTCATGATGGACCCACTAAGAAGTTAATTTGGATAACTCAAAGGTTTATGATTGCTTTTTGCTGACCAAAGTTTTTCAATTGTAACTCTATATATTGGTTTGTAAATTAACACAGAGTGAGGGTACAATGCAGTATGGAGAGTTTATCAGATAAAAAAAAGAAATAAACAAACCAAGGACCAAGCCTTCAGCACATGAGACTGGAATGGAAAATCAAACAGTCCCATACAACAAGCTGAAATTTTAAGTAATGACAAAGATAGGTGTAAACAATAAGCCAAATGGGAAAATACAGGTAAACAGCATCTATTAATTATCTGACTGAAGAAGAGATTAGTGATAAGTGGGCTCAATCCAAATGCTGTCCAAATGTTACTGACAGTAAGAAAGATAAGAGGAGGCAGAAGGCTCCTGATCATAATTTATTTAGCATAGGGACCTACTGCTCCTATGATATGCAAGGAGCTATATAGATTACAACAATCTTTTGCACGACAGAATGTATAGACATATACCACCAAATGAAAAAATTAAAACTACACTTGTTTCATGTGTACTCTGTGTGGTACATGTGCACACCACTACATGTTGAGGTTTTTATTTAGCTATTTGCTACATTTGTGTTACTTAATTTTGTTTGTAGTTCCTTTTTTTGAATGCTGCATTCCTGGTTATGACACAAATCATCCATGTGTGCTTTCGACACTTAACGTCTGGAAGGGCTAAGGCTGTCTGTATTGAACAAAGCAGTCCAGAGTTCTTACTACTGACCCCATAAAACATAATAGAAGAGTGTCTCGGAAACGTAACAAATAAACTAGATAATAACTGCCAATATTAGCATATAGAACAAGAAAAAACCCAAATGGAAGGAAAAACAAACATCTAAAACAGCAAAATCAAACTAAACCATGTTTTGACCTGCAGATCCTGACAACATACACTGTATGATATTTCCAACTGATGTACTCAGCTACAGCTACTTTACGGCGAAACCGCAGGGTTTGAACGTTCACTGCTCACAATGTATGTTCTTACATTGTACGGCCAAATACTCTGATGCGGTCTAACTGCTCGCACTGCACAAGCAAAAACCTGATGTCAGACTTAGCATGAAAATATGGTGCTGATCAGACTTATCAATCTGGAAGTAAGAAGAACTCCCTTGTTTTTACATTAGCAGTGTGCAAGGTTTTGAAAAATTGGCTCGTAGCTCTGCTTCAACAACAGGATTTGCCCATTAAAGCCGGGCATACGCTGTGCGATTTTTTCAATTGTTGCACACAGCTGCAGCTCATACTGTACAAGGAATTTGCAGGGTTTCGTGGTACAGTGTGAGTTCACAGCTCACGATGTCTGTGCACCACAACGCTCTGATGCAATCTACCTGCTCTCGACGTACGTCTAAAAACCACGTCGGACTGAGCTCCACAGTGAGATAGAGCTACTCTGACACCTCTATCTGGAGGCCAAATGTCATTAATGATACAGCCATGATCTTTTCTGGCAATCATCTAGAGCTGAAGCTCGGGAGAGTGAAACCCGCACCCTTGGCAATTTGTGCCATTTTGTGTGCTGAGCCTAAGAAGAAAAGGCAGCAACGTATTTGGACAAAGACATGGCTGAGCAAACGTGGCTACAATTGTCTGTCAATTTTACAGAAAGATCTCCATTTCACCCGCACCCCCGCCATGCTTCTGTATTTTTATCTGAGAGGAAGAGGAAGAAGAAGAACCCTTGTTTGTGCATGCCCACTGAGCAATTTGCCCACAAATATCAAACATCTTTGATATCAAAGATGTTTGATATTCTCCTGACCTCACGATTCCTGGTCGAGTGGTAAGAGGATGATGAGGCTGGTGAGAGGATGATTGCCCCTCGTTATCCACTGTACTGTATACTACATAAAGCAGAGCGCACGATGATGCTAAACACAGCTCAATCCAAAAATTTGTCACGACTGAATAATCGGCCTGAAAAGGGCAAAAACTCTGATAGTTTATGGCATTCTGAAAATATCGTAAGTGTATACCCAACTGTTTAAAATATATTTTTAAGCATTATAGCTTAGTATGTCTATAAAATAAAATAAAAAATAAAAAAGGTAGTGTCATGATCCACAGGTGTTTTGCTAATTTTCCTTGTTTTTTATCATATTCTAAAAATCTTGCCCTATTCAGTTACTTTTTTTCTTTTAGAGTTTTCCTATACCAGTTCAATACCTGTGTTTAGTTTTGCTGCTGATTTTTGTGTTCCGTTCTTAATTATCCCTATTAGCTTCTCACTTTTTTGTTATTTTTTCCTATTTGTTTTGTTTAGCTATTCATCAGCTTCCTTTTTCGATTCCATCTCAGGAACTACATGTATTCTCTGATTAGCTGATTTGCTATGATTATCACTTTCCACCCCTTCTCAGTGTTTGACCTCCTTGTTTTTCATTATTCATTGCTGGGTGCTTCTTTTTGTTTCATTTGTCCACACTATTGCCTGAGCTCCATGATGTGCTCTTTCTACCATTCCTTATCTAAACTCTCATTTTATTCATTATTAAAGTACTGTGTTTTGTCAGTCTTTCTCTGCACCTGGTTTCTTTAAAAACCTCAACATCACCTATAGATAACGTTTTGCAAAAGAACAGTAAATTTAGTGGTAACCTCATCTATAAAAATGTTTCCATGGGAGGATGTGGTCCTCTAACCAGTGATAGATGCTTCCTGTTTTCCCAGGGATGTGCTGATGTATTCTTTAAACAAATCTTTCTACTCTGGCTCCCTGTTTTTAGTACATTTTGGGACAGTAACCACACTTGAATTGATTTTAATTTCATAGTTTACCCTTACTTTAAGCATTTTTTACATGGTGGAATTATTTATTTGCTGGTGGTTAAAGGAGCAGATCATTTTATTTTCTTTTTTAAATAAATCATATTTAAAGATAAATATATCTTAGATCTGAATGATTGAAATATTCTCATTGAATAATTATATAATAACAAATTTGTTAACCAATAGAGGCCTGTTTTTGAGTCAAACATAAAGTTAAAGTAGAAAAACATGCATGGCCAATCGCACCAGCATATGGTCTCAAAAGTGGTCTAAGGATCTCATCTCTGTACCTAATGGCAGTCATGCTACCTTTGGCGAGCACATGGGGAACTGTGTGGCCTTCCAAAGAAATGCCCCCTGACACCATTACTGTCCCACTGCCAAACCGGTCATGCTTACGGATGTTGTAGGCAGCAGATCGCTCTCCACTGTGTCTGTAGACTCTGTCATGTCTGTCTATGTGCACAGTGTGAACCTGCTCTCATCTTTAAAGAGGACAGGGTGCCATAGGGGAATTTGCCAATCCTGGTGTTCTCTGTACTGCACAGTGATTGGCTGTGAGCAATACCCCCATCTTTGGTCATAGGGCCCTCATAACATCCTCATTAAGTCGGTTTCTAAGCGTTTGTGCAGACACATGCACCATTGTGGCCTACAGTAGGTCATTTTGCAGGGCTCTGGCAGTGCTCCTCCTTTTCCTCATTGCACAAAGGCAGAGGTAGCATACATGCTGCTTCAAAAGTGACGCAAACATCTGCCAGAAAGCATAGGTACTGAGAGGCTGTCTGTGATCGTCATGTGCAGAACCACTACTTTATTCAATCAGTATTGCTTCCTAAGGCTGAGCATACGCTCTATGTTTTTTTAGCCTTTGCGGGCTGATTCTTCAGTTGTGCAAGAACTTTTTCGATCAGGCCGAGTTTAAGACTCATCTTGCGTCATGCATCGTGTAGTATACAAGGGGTAACGATGGGTTATCAGCCTCTAACGGCCACCTCCCGATCAGGTATCATAAGGTCAAGAAAAAAAATCAAAATGTCTGAAATTCAGTCGCCCCTCATGAGGTGTTCCTGAGCAAAGTCTGCTGTTGAAGCAAAGCTACAAGCATCTACAAGTCGATTTACCAGAATCTCACGCACAGCACATGTGCAAACAAGGGAGTTCTTCTTCTTCTTATTCCAGATTGACGAGTCCGACCAGTGCCATCTAGTGCCATCTCTTGGTGCTGAATCGGAAGTGGGGTTTTGGACTTACAGTATGAGCATTTAAATCGCATCAGAGCATTGGATCATGCAGTCTAAGAACATACATCTTGTGCTGTGAACTTTTAAACTTCATCGTACAGTTTGAGCTGTAGCTTGATTGAACGAATGAAAATATCGTACAGTGTATGCCCAGCCAAAATGGACAGTTTGATTTCAAAGAGCTTTGATTTGATTTATATTGTGTTGTTCACATGTTCCCTTTATGTTTTAGAGCAATGTATTTTAGGACATACACAAAAAAGAGGATGCAATATAAGACTCAATAAAAGATGGCAGATTCATCCTAAAAGTGTTTGAGGACACAGATATGATGTTGCTCTGCCCCTCATGGCTGGTATTGTTGGAAACTACAGAATGATATCTTCCAATTGAAGATATATAATGTAAAAGACCTCATCAAAGGCTCTGTCAAAGTAAGGAGACCTACATTTGAAATCAGCAGCTCCATTTCACCAGATTCGCCTCAATAAGACTGAAAGCCCACCAAAATTTGTCTGCGGATAAAATATACTTGTACTGATTTTTTTCTAATTTGCTGTAGTAAAATGTTGATAAATACAATCTGAGGTGTCTCTCAAGTTTTCAGAAGGAATTTTAGGGTGTTATTCATTGTTAAAAAATCAGTCATGAAATCAGTCTGATCTAGGGTTCATTTTTATATACATTTTCCTTCCTTGTGGTCTACAAATAGCAATGCTGGCAGAGTTTGCGGTCAAAGTCCAGCTTTTTCAGGATGGTATTAGAGTCCCTGAAAAAAGGGAAAAAAGACCTGTTTCGTTTCAATTTGAATGTTTTCTAAGCCATAACAAAGCTTTTGTTGTGCAATTCTATAAAGCCTGGAGCTCCGAATCACTCCAGTCATTTTAAATAGTTAAAGCTTTCTGGATGGGATGTTAAAACTTCTTCAAACTTGGAAAAGAAAAAAAGTGGTTATGTTTTTTAACTTTTTTTTTTTGGAAAAACTTCCATGTTCTGTTTCTTAAAATCCTCCATCTATTTCTTTTTGCCAGCTTTCTCTGCAATTCCTGCAAAACCAACAATAAACTTTAAGTAGATGTTCCAGGTTTATTTGTATATTGTTTAAAAAACACTTAAATTGATCAAATCATTTAAAGACAATTATTTAGTGTCATCATGGCCATCTTTAGGAATTGTTCTGATGGGAAATATTTCTGCCTTTAACACCTAAGATGACAAATGTCATTTGGTATTTTATACCATTCAGGCTGCCAACGAGTGGAGGAGAAAACTGAATTAATAAAGGAAATATAGCACACAAAACCATAGTTGTACCCTAGTGACATGCTTTTAAGCACTGCTGTTTAAATATAAAGAACAGAATACTCTCAAGCCACAGAACCTTTACAACCCTGGCAGAACAATTCAGCTGAGTCATAACAAGCTGCAGTAAATTCACAATGTAGAGGACAGAATAACCTATTGTGAAATGCTGCTATAATGGATTTTCCATAGAAGTTGTTTATCCCGTTATGTTTCCTCCAAAGATGTTTGCTCAGCCTCATCATATTAGTTCATAACAGCAGGAAAGTCTGAGGACTCACATAAATAGAAGCCAAAGAAAACGATTGGGTGCTACAGTAGTAACTTTTTTCTTATTTTATCAAACATATACCAGCATAAATAATTAAAGTAAATTATTATATTTATATTTATTTTTATAGTATACTTAATTATATTTAGGTTTAAAAGTTTAAACATTGTATTTTGTGAGAAAAAGCTTCCCTATTAAATAGTCAATTCTGTTTATTATCGTGCTATTCATTCGCCTTCATACAAAAAGTAACGCCAAGTATTCATCAAAATGAGATTTACAGTCCCAGCTGCTATCCCGACATTACTATCTATGCAACCCTCTCAATGCCTCTCACATAGAGAACAGTAAATACCATCACCTCATTTTCTATTAAAAAAAGCGCTTGGGAACTAGGATAAAATGCTACAATTTAGTAATATTATCAACACTGTATGGCCTACATCCTACTGAAAACTAGATTTAAATGCGACATTAAGGGGACCAGTACATTTTTATATAGAAATAAGACAATCTTAAGCCTTTATTTAGAGGAATATAATGCATGACTGAAGCCTGACCAAAACTGTATGTTCTACACCTGATCTAATTTAATCTTTAAGACAGTTAATTCAGTATAAATGCATTAGTGCCATAATTTTTTTAAGCTGGGATGTAGAAGATGAGCAAATGTAATATTGTTTTACTGATATAGTTCATGAAAGTGATTCTATCTTAATATAAACCATCATTTAAGATCCAATCTTAGGTAAAGGCTGTACATGAACAGTGAGCCAGTGTAACTGGAAATCACCAGTGATGACAAAGAATTGGTTTCCTTGAAAGAGTAATTGAATATGTTCAGCATGAATATTTTTAGCAAATGTCTGAAATATAATTTCAGTTGTGGAAAGAAACAGTTTTATTAAGTAAATAATAATTTCTGCCTTGATATCTATGGACCATCTAGATACTATTTCACTTATTTTCCACGAAAAACTGCTCTTGTTGGGGTCATATGTTCAATCCCAACCACAGTTTCTGCAGATCAGTCAAAAAATTAATCGCACATGAATTAAAGACCTGCGACAGACTGGCGTCCTGTTCAGGGTTTACCCCGCCTCTT
>NW_015150553.1:501931-545403 GCF_000732505.1 Cyprinodon variegatus | reverse complement strand
ATGGATGGATGGATGGATGGATGGATGGATGGATGGATGGATGGATGGATGGATGGATGGATGGATGGATGGATGGATGGATGGATGGACAGAAGGGCGGATGGACCAATTAAAGACAGTAGAACAGGGTTTGGCAATTCCAGTTCCTGGGGGCCGGTATCCTGCAACGTTTAGATGTGAGTCTGGTTCAACAAACCTGAATCAAGTAAATCAATGATTGACAGGACTTTGGAGGAACTGACTGCATAATAAGGTGTGTTGGACCCAGGATGGATCTAGAAGTTGCAGGACGCCTGACCCCAGGACCTGGACTTGCCCACCCCTGCAGCAGAACAACAGAAGGGTATTGAAGTTATGAGGTTAAAATGAGCCATTGACTCTCACACAGAACATTAAAAAGAAAGATTTTAAATGAACTGAAACTTAGTATTAGAAACATATTAGCTTTTGGAACAATTTGGAAACCCTTATCAGAGGGAATGTTTGATTCCAATACTTTACTGAGAGGAAAAAAATATGGAAAGATTCTTATAATTTCTATAACCCTGAATCAGATCCACTGCCTGTACCAGTCAAGGGCCAAGAAAGAGCAATATATCATCTCTGTTGACCCCACACATCTTGGGCATAAGTTTTTTGACATTTCTCCTCAGGTCAGTGATACAGAGGGGTAGTGGAAAAATAGAGCTGACACAGACAGCTGAAAACAATGAACACCTCACAGCCAGTGTAGACAGACACTGTTGGAAACACATAACCCTCTTGCACTATTACAACCTGCATTCCCTCATTTGCTCCTGAAAAGAGGAAAAAAATAATGAAAAGTTGCACATGCTCACTCGTGTTTTCCTCATCTGATCTTTTCCTTATTTTATCCTTATAAGCATTTTCTACATATTATCATTGTTTGGACTGTTAAGCAATGGAAAAACTTCATTAATTTCTCCTGTTTTTACACACAAACTTTGCCAAAGTTTATTCTGATCTCTCGGATTAAGTTGGTTCCGGGGTGCTTGCAAACACTGTGGATATCCTGCCCAGATCTCATTCTAAATTTTATGTTGTTGTGTTCATGAGGTTTGGCAGCTGCTGCCGTGTTGTGTTCCCACAACTCTGTTTCAACAATCGTCTTTCTGTAAGTCCGAGGGAGTTTTTGAATCTCCCCATAGTTTCAATGCTCATTTTAATAGTAAAGACCAAAACTGACAAAATGCCTGATGCCCAAACAAACTTTCTGCATTGTGTTGCAATCATGGTTACAGGATGTGATTTCTCTGTGTGATCAAAATTAATGTGATGCTATCCTGAATTCTTCATGACCAGATATTAAATTCTTTAAATTACATTTTGCAGAAAGTTTTAAAACCTTTTATTTTGTTATTAATGTTAATTGAAAAACTTGTATTGCATTAATTGATTCAAATATCTATTATGTCCAAATATATTAGAAAAACACACATTTTCAAGCATTTCTTTTATGTTGCCATAATATGTATACAAAGATGATCATATACAGTGTGTCTGGCAATTACAGTTTTAGAAATCAATCTATAAGCTTCTGCTAAACATATAATGAACTCTAACTGTAACATAAAGAATTACATCCTTTTGCAAAAAAATTTAATAAAAATAGCCTCTACACAATGGATTGAATCTTCTGATTAAATATTAGCCTTGCATTTTTTTTTCTTAATAATTTCATTTATTTTATGTTTTGTGTAACTTCATGAGCATCTTAAACACCAACAGTTTCTTTTAAAAGACAATTAATTGGACTTGATTGTCAAAAACTTGATTTTCTTTCCACAATGTGGAACTGATCAAATTATGCGCCAGTTTTAGGGTTCAGGAAAACAACGGAAACTGAAAATAAACATTCAGTTTTTTTTGGGGGGGGGGGATGATAGATCATGCTCAATATTCCCCTAGTGTTAACATGTTATTGATGGATAGATACATAGGGGCTGACATAGTGTCTGCTCTTCTGCAGTCCTACGCACCTATTTAATCTTTCCCTTTATTTCTTTCTGCTCTTTCTCTTTTCCTCTTTCATCCATCTCACTCACCTCTAAATTTCCCCCACTCCATCTTTTCAATCTGTCTCCTCTCATTTACAAAATATTCTTTTTTTTTCCTAAGAAATGCAAACTGTGTAGTTATAACAATTGTCTACAGATGTCTCGTTTCACCTAATCTTGTGTGTGAAATAAGAAGCCCATCAACAATAGATGGTCATTTCTGTAGAATTTCACCCTAAATTTAAACCCTGTGTGCTTTGGAAGCTGGCAAATGTAGGTAAACAACGTGTCTGAGAGCTTACACATGGAAGGAACTGTCTTCAACTCTGAGTTTCGCTCACTTAGACACAGAACATCTGGCTGCTGTCTGTGTCACTCAGTGTGCTGAAAGCAGGCATTATTCAAAGCACTCCGACCCATCACTGTGGGTCTGAGTGCAATCCAAACAATGTTGGAGCCCTCTAGAAAAGCTTTATTGGTCTGTGTTGAAAATATTTTCAAAGAACTAAAAGCAGCAAGCATATGTGTTGAAATCTGACTTCTCTTATAAAGCATACTGCCACGTTGACCTGCTTTTAAAGTCTCTAAATGCTCCATACTGTGTTTTAGACGTCTTTTTATGAAACAATACTTCCCTGCCACAATATATTATGATGAGGTGGTGTTCTTTAATACGTGTGAAATATAAAACAGGTTTTAGTGTAGCTTTATCCATAACTTTCCCTTAAGAGTCCTTACCAAATGAATTTGCTATGACTAATCTTTTAAATTGTTTAACCTAAATCTTTGGTACCTTTTGACATTGATGTACACTAGTTTAAAAAACTAAGCCATTCATTGATCTACCATTATTTTTGTACAATTGAGGTTTGGTACAATGGAGGTTTAGAACATTTTTACATTCAGTCCGGCCAGCCAAATTTCCAGCAAATTACTTTGTAAAGGAACTGGTTCAGCCCGGTTTGAAAGACAGGATCAGGGCCTGAACTGACAGAGTGAAGGGAAACAGGTTAAAACCAATCAGATTACTATAGTTTTAACCCCAAAACTTCCTGTTACAATAAAAGTTTGTATAGCAGTCAGTTTTTGCCATTTTAAAGATATATCCACATAATTTAGTACATAATAAGGGGCATCATTAAAACATCTCTCCATTCCGGCTTCAGTCTTGACTGCTATAGTTACAGAAGATGCTCTTGCATCATGCATATTTCTGTGTCAAGCATAAACTCCCTTCCGGCCCTGTAAATGGTCTGGTTCTCTGTGTAAGTGAGTCAGGCTGGAGTCAAGTAAACTGATAAATAATAAATATTTTTAACAAACTGTTTTCTCTTGTTCATAGAAAAGCCTGTTCTTAAAAATATTAGTTTTTTTTTTTTTTTTTTTACCAGCTAAAAACTACACTAGTCAGTCTGAGGAAGTGGATATTGGCTGTGTCAGTCTTGGTTCTGTTATGTATTCTTTTGAGTTTTCAGTTTTACTTTGCTCCATGATTTCTAGTTTTATTGATTTATTTCTTATTTTGTTGTGTTTTCTGGTTATATTTTAGGTTTTCAGGTTTTTATTTGTTGTCCTCTGTTGCACTCTAGTGTTCTGCTTTTTCCCTAGCTCCTTTCCAGTCTGCTTTGTTCACACCTGCGCCCTATCTGCTCGTTAGTCCTCTCTTTGTTCAGTCTCCCATAAATACACTCCTTGTGCAGTTCCTCAGTGCTGGTTCTTCGTCAAACTTCCTTCAACTCTGTCTCACTGTGTCTTCCTCGTCAAGATTGTTTTTCCCATAATTCCCCATGGTTTATCGTTTGTTTAACTTTTTTCATGCTTGATTTCTGGATTTTTGGATTCCTGCCTTAACAGTTGTCTGTTAACATTTCATTAAATCAACAAGAAACTCAGCTCTGCCTTCCTGCCTCTGCATTTGGGTCCTCAAACCACAACCAAATCCTGACAGGTTGGACGGGTAACCAATGATCTGATTGTTGCTATAATTTAAATGTGTGTTCTGTTGTGGACAGGGTAACCTCTCTGGGGTGCATTGCTTTACTAATCAGCTTTTAGAGAAAGGCCAGAACCATTCATCACTTAAAAGCACAGCTTGTCAGGAATTAACTAAGAGACACCAAAGTTATAATCTTAAACCTCTTAACTAACAGTACTTACATTGATTGTAACTCAAATCCTATTAAGTTTAGTTTTTTTTAGAGGCTCAATTCTCATTTTCCTTTTTTCTAGATTTAGAAAATATCTCTTGACTCTAGAAGCCAAGTCAAAGTGGATGCTGTTCTTTGACATACAGATTCAAAGATGGCAGGAATAAATTCAGTATTTATTCTTTGATGAAACTGTTAACATTAAGTTGTGTGAGAGTCCATATTTCAATTGAACAACAACATACTGTACCAATAGAGGGACTCCTGTCCCTCCAGAAATTCAGTCTTTTGGATTGAATTCTCACATATAGATACCTTATTAGTCTACAGTTGTGGTGGTTCTGGCAACAACATAAAGGTGGAGTTCGTTTATCATCCATCAGTACTTGGGGTTGTAAATGTAGAAGTCCCAGGAGGAAATTAACTTTCTAACTTTGAGGTAGTAGTTCACTTTTGTGAGCTACATTCTCAAAAGAAGCCATTGTGAAGGCTGAGTTATAGTCACACTTAAGGCTCTCTGCAGATGGTGCCGGAGCCTGAACAAGCGCCGCAGGAAATTTATACTTCATTCTGGTGGTGGTACAGTATCCTCCAAAAAAACACAAGGGGCAGTACATCACATAACTAGCAGAAAGAAAATAAATGCTTTGCTCACACCAAAAATGGCAGTGTGCTCCATCAAAAATATTTTTTCATATCAACTTAAGTTAATTTCTTGCAGAGTTTAGGACTCCTACACTGAAAAAAATAATGCAACCGCTTTTGGCATATTTAGTTACTCTAACACAATAGTTTTATGTCCTACCCTGCTAACATGAACAATTGTGTAAACATTTTTTTTATATGATTAAGTAAATGCCAAAAATGGTTGCATTATTTTTTTCAGTGTATAGTAGAACCAGGAAGAGGAAACCATTGTTTGACGTTATTGTAAAAAATATAAAACTGTTACATTTTGGACTCTAATTAATGTCTAAAAACTAACTTTATAACTCACATTTATGTTTCTCTTAACCTTCCCCGTTTCCATTTTTTTTATTTATTTTTGTTATTCTCTTCTTTTCTTGAAGTAATGATCTATTTGGCAATGAAAGTTTGCATCTTTTTCTTTCTGAATGGCGCAGTGCATGGGAAGTCCATGCTGAGTTACAAACATTTGCAGGTGTACGGCTATGCTCCATCAAAGCCTTCAGGACCCTCCATGGGGGGGGCAACTACTTTACTTAATCATATATTAAAAGCCAAACAGGGAAGGTTCAAAATCATATAATTTTTTTCTTTAACTTATAACTTAGTCCTTGCCTATTTTTACAGCATGTTTCAAGTTTATTGCTCACAGTTGAGAACAGTCTTTTATCAATGTCATTGTTGTTTTTTTCTTTCTTTTTTTTTACTATTGCACCATTAATCCTGCAGTTTTCTGTCACGACCCAGAGACATAAATCATTTCCTTGAAAAAGCTTCAAATGTTGTGCAGACTGAGACGTTCTGAATTTCTGCTTCTGATTTTACAATACATTGCTGAAGTATCTTTGATATGAAAATTGAGACTACGTTTAGCTTGGAAACCCCTTTATCACTATAATTAATAACAGATGCCTCCATTTGGAAACAATTATCTTCCAACACGATCGAATGCTGCAGACCATTGCAATTAAAAGTTGGCTATAAAGTCTTTGCAAACACAAAACACACCTTTAATTTTAAGATCTTGCCTCTCTTTCTAACCTCTATCTTAGGTTAATTTAATGAAAAGAAAAGCAGTGGTACTTGAAACGCAGGAGGTATATGTGAAGTGGGGCCAGAAGCAGAGCACTTTAGGGGACACATTTTCACTTGATCTTTTGTGACTTGGTCCATATCCGTAACACACACCTAAAAAGCAGGTCAAATGTACTAAAATAAGACCCCACAGATGTACCCTGTGGCTACTTTTTTTCTTTCCATCTACCCCTCACTGCTTTTCATGCTAAAACATTTACAGTAGTTAATGTTATGTCTGGTCCCTTATTACTTGGTTCTTTCAGCTCTATGAATCTGAGAGGGGTGGTGAATGATGTTGCGTGTGTTGGGCTAATATGACTATAAAAGGGTCTGGACGGCAGAGTCTTTGCACTAATCCGACAGCACAGGCTCTTTTATTAGCGCTGTCAGTGTCTGCTCTTACTTCTGTTTGTGTTTTCATATAAGAATGCTCCTCTGTGTATTGTAGAAAATAGCACAGGTCAATTAGGTCTATGACCCTTGTGAGTCAAAAAAGGATAAAAAAAAATACTTTCTTGTCAGAACAAAATGTTAATCATTTACACCTTTGAAAAAGACCACTTCATAAATACAGTTAGCCCAAACAGATGAGCTCACTTAGATTTGGTCATGTGTAGACACCCAGTTTAAACAAGCAACAGCTGTAAAGAAGTGCCAATTGTATTCTCTCAAGCCTTTAAACCTGAAAGTAATCAGCTTCTGTTTCTTCAAAGGCTGTGAAGGTGGTATATGTCTAACCATGCAGTCTTCTCCTTTTTTCCTTCCAGAATAATGACAAAATTTTGTTTTTATGTATGATTAATTACTTTATCTTTAGAGAAAATTTACAGTTTACAGTGTCTGTTGCCTAACGCAATGCCTAAGTAAGCCATTCTAAAACACAAATGACAAAATGATGGCGCTTCAGCTGCATTTATACACATCCTACATCATCAGATTTCAGCATGTAACATCCCCACCCTCAACCACTGAATTTTATGATGCAAACAGCTGTTTTTCTGAATAACCTAACCATCTGTATCATTTCTTTTATTTAGTATTGATTATGGATAAATTGCCTCAGGTGCGAAAAGATATTTGAGATAATTTTACATTAACATGGTTGATCGTCAGAGGTGTCAAGTAACAAAGTACAAATACTTTTTTTACTGTACTTAAGTACACTTTTTAAGTACACTTTTTAGGTATCCATACTTTACTACATTACTTATTTTTCTTCCTACTTCTGACTTCTGCTAATTACATTTTCACACAAGTATCTGTACTTTCTGTTTTTTTTACATTTTATTTCACATCATGAGCGCCATTCCAATGCAGGTCATTGATGCCATCCACATCTAGTGAAAACTAGTGTAATACTTCACTTTTACTTGAGTAAAGAGGTCAAGTTGATACTTCAACTTTTATCAGAGTGTTTTTATACTGCAGTATCTATACTACTACTTGAGTAACAAATGTGTGTACTTTTGACACCACTGTTGATAGTTAAACCCAGGTTACTGTGGAAAGTGGATAGCATACCTAGAAAGCGTATAAAAAAAGTACAAAATAAATGTATAAACCTATTTTATAACTGTTTAGTATATAGATCTCATGCCCCCCTTCAAACCAGTCTTTGCCTTTATTTACTCAATCGGTGAGCAATTAAATGTTATTTTTAAAACAAACAGTCTGGCTGACAATCATTACAAGATATTTATCTGCTTTCATCCAGCCAGATGGTTTAAAGCAATTCCCCTTCCATTACATCTATACTTCTAAAACTGGTTATGTTAGCCAACATTTTTAATTGTAGTTTCATTATCTGCTCATGGGAAAAAAAAACAAAAAAACAAAATATTTTAACTAGATAGTTGATACCGTAATTACCGGTGAGCCACCACTAATTTAATGAAACAGTTTCATTAAATTAAATTAAATTTCATTTTCATGTGCTACAACAACAGACATTTATATTTTGAGGCTTTTTAAACATCTTTGAAAGAGGTGGTAATAAATGAAGCCAGTGTTTTACAACTACCACAATTCGTGGCCAGTAAACGCAAAGTAAAAAGAATAAAGGATTCCTACTTCTATTGTACATGTACAAGGTAATGTAAATAGACCCCTCCTGCTGTAATAAAGAGCCAGTCTTTGAATGATCTTGCTTCCTAATTCGACTCGACCTCCACTGTGCTGCCCAGTAATCTTGGCTGTAATGTTGCTGATGACAGAGATAATTAAAGCAGTTTGTGGTTTCTGTGTTTTTACAGCTGACGGATGGTGGGAAAGCAGCTAAAGGTGGTGTTGCAGTTGGAGACATGGTTCTTTCCATTGACGGTATTTCTACAGAGGGCATGAACCACCTGGAGGCCCAAAACAAAATCAAGACCTGCGTTGGGAACCTTAGCCTCACTCTGCAGAAGTAAGCATAACATTGTGTCTCCAAAAAACACAAACAAAAACAAACAATTTACACTTTTCACAAAGAAAACAAAAAATAACTGTCTATAATTTGAATACTTCCTAGTTAAACCCTGAGCGTTCCCCATCCAGGCCGTTAATCATGGTTGTTGTCGCTGTGATTTATTAATATATTTCACATATACTTACACCAATAGTTCTGCCTAAACTTTTCATTCCCTGATGGAAAGAAGAATAACTCAAACAAAAAGAATAGCATCTCACACGTGGATGTCCAACTTTTCCCTCAGGCCTAATTTTAAACAGGAATCCCCCACAGTGATGATGATTTATCTCAAGCATTTCTGCTAAACAGTGTGTTTGTGAGGCTTGATTTAGGATCTCGTGGTTTGGATTGGCTGGTTCTTTGGCAGCAACCGTACAAGTGTATGTTTCTACTTAAATAGTGTGAGATGTTCAAGGCTGCAATACTTTCCCTTCATGAAATAATGAAAAGCATTCAATCAACTAGACCATTAAAAATAAAACAATATACATTATTGTATATACAATAGGTAAAATCTTTTGCACTACTCTATGTTTTTGTGTGTCACTTCTTGGCTCCTTTACTCTCTCCCCTTTAAGTGGACTACTACACTCACTCCTCTTCTCATTCCGGTCAGAGCATATCTTCTAATCTGCGTCCAAACAATGACAAAATAGAGATATTTACTTCTGGCCTAATGGCAGAAAAATGTCTGCCTGCAGTAAATACTGGATTACTTCTTGTAAACTAGTGTCTGTGTGTGGCTTTCTTTGAGAGTCAGACAGCAGCCTGAAGTAGGTTCCTGGGAGCTGTAGGTGGTTCAGGGACAGGTGGAGAGCAGCGGCCCCTAAAATAATTAATCTACCACACAGCGCAGATTACAGCATGAGATTATTGTACATTGAAAAAAAAGATATATTACCTGTGAATTTTTTCGCAATAAATGTAAGCATAACTAGTTAAAAGTGTAATATGTTTGAGAATTATTTACAAAACTTTAAGTTTAAAGTTTATTATAAGTGTGATTTAAAACCATAACCTCATCAACAGACACGTTTCAAAAAGGCCAACAAAATCTGTAATGGCAGTAGGTATGATAAAATATGGGGATGAGAGGACAGGGTTAAACAGGGGTGTGGTCAGGTTGAGGGAAAGTCGGAGTGCATTTGATATGACTAAAACATCTTAGTACCTACGAGCAGATTAAACAGTTTGCTGAATAATAAACAGATCCACATGCTAGACTGGATGAGTGTTGAAAAATATATTTTACATGACGAGTATGCATTTTTGCTGTGATTTTAAAACTTAAAGGAATAGTGGAAGATGTTGTTTTTCTGGGTGGATCATCAAAATAAGTGGTACTCTTAATTGTCAATCTTTTTTTATTATTATTTTTTGTTTTTGTTTACAGCACTACAGGCTCATTTTTTTTTAAAGTAGTTAAACCAGCAACTTTGCAAACAGCAATTTTTAAACAGAGTGTGCTCGAGGAGAAATGTGCTTGTGCACGCACTTGCACACGTTTTAATAGGTGTTCCCACTCAGGAACAGGTACAGGGTTGTACATGTGCATTTTTTTTTACAAAAATCCTGCACTATACCTTTAAACAGCTGGTGTTGCATTGTACTCCAAAAACAATTAAATTGCCAAACTCCTAAATTATACACACAGTAGTTATGCAGTATTTGAATATTTTAAATACATCTTATAGGGTCATGATATGAAAATGAAGCTTTTGCTTATCAATTGTATATTTGCTAAATCTACAGTTTGTGCATTAAAGACATCATCATAAACATTAAATTGCCTTTATTTTAGGGCTGCAACTACGATTATTTAGCAAACCGATTAATCTGTTGACTAATAATTGATAGCGATACGTTCCAGAAGATGTTTTACGAAATTAAACCAGGTGAAACTCAAACTTTTCCCATTGAGGGTTTCTGGATAGAGCATACTGACAGAATTTTTTTTTTTTTTAAATCTTGAATGCAAGATGTTGATATATATTTTTTACAATTTTGTTATAATTACAGCTCTAAATGGGTTGCTCTGTAAGCTAAAGGCATGTTTTAGAGTCTCTATACTCCAGTTAACGATTAATCGATCATGATTCATCCAAATAATCGTTTCAGCCTGACTTTATTTAGTACTTAACTCTATAAAGTTGTAGTGTCTGATATATATTTGCATCTCTTACAATGACTTATTTTATAAGTTAAACAAGTTTCCGAGTTTCATTTCAGTTTGATGTTTGGTGCTTGCTGATTCCGTGATGGACATTTTGTGTATTCAGACAGTGTCACACCAGAGTCACCATCTGGGCTTTATTGAGTTTAAACAGTGGAACAAACAGCTTCCTCTCGTTGTCTCTTTTAGTTTTTATGGGAGTCACTCTGTTCTCTTTTCCTTTTCCCCTTTCACCAGTACATTTTGATTGGGTTTTCTATTTGCTATCATAAAATTGGAATGTTAACTGTGAACAGACAGGGAGAAAAGTTAAGAATATCTTATCCGTCTGTATGTCTGCATTTTGTAAATAGACAGCTTATTGTTTTTTTTTCATAACGAGAATTGATAAAAAAAAAAGTGACGTGCAGCAGTTTTATAATGAACATGATGTAAAAATTTCAAATTAATTTACCCTTACAGGACATATTTAAATGGAGAATGATGATTTGTATGGGCTAATTAGGCACATTAAATAAATAAAAGTTTTGGCAAATTATCTAGAACTCGATTCACCCCTCCATCATTTAAAGAAAACCATAAAGGGATAAAATGTATGTTTTTTATATATCTCTGTGTCCATGATATACAGTATAATAATCCATCACAGAGGCTTTAATTCTACAAAATATTATTTGATATTCTATTATAAGGTTGCTCATGTGATGCAGGTTCTAGATAGTTTTTATAGACACAAATTAAATACACCAAAGTCTCTTTTAGGATTATCAATTAGTACCTTTTTTTTTTACCTTTTAAGACTGATTGTCTGGGGTCTAGCAATTATTCATACTCAGTAAACTCCGCACTTTGGAGTTATGTGCTACATCCACAGTCCTTAAAAAACAATGAGGCTGCAATTGAAAAATAAACCGGTTTCTCTTAATACTTCATGGTGGTCTATCTGCAATAAATGAAACATGCTAAAGCAGATCAACACTTATAAGATGCAGTCGATGATTGATGGTAATAAAGGATTTGCCATTGAGGGTATATTTAAAAAAAAAAGTAACATAAAACAGAAAGAATCTGTAGATCAGACATTTTTTCTGGTATTAAAAAAGACATTATCAAACTTATGTGTAAAACTCAAGGCTTGCAGGCCAAATCCAGCCCCTCACAGCAATTTATAAAGTTGATGATGCAGAAGTGGCCTGGTATAAAAATTATTTTGGAACCCCTGGTATAGAGTTTAGAAAATGAAAGTGTTGAGAGAGATCAAAAATTATATTTGAAGCTTTACTTGACAAGCAAAGCTCTAAAGTCTTTGCTGTTTTTGAAAATCTGTCTGAAATGAATAGATTTACTATGCGAGCAGTTGTTTAAAGTGAGAAAAAAAAAACATTTGGATTAAAATATCACTTAAATTAAAAAAAATATAACCAAGCACAATCAATGAAGATTTAGATAAAACCAATAAAAAGAAAAAAACAATCATTTAGTTGTAAAGATATATAGAAGACCCAGAAAAATGTATTCTATGTTGGAATTCTATGAGGTTGTCTAACAAGTAGATAAAACTTGGAAAAATGGATCTTAAAAGAAGAGAGCAAGGAAAATATTGATCCAGATAAAGCAGGGAGGAAGTGTCACCTGAAAGGAATGATGTTGAAGTTTAGAAAATGTGTGAGTGTGGAAAACCTCCTACTTTGGAAAATATCAGGGATTTACAGAAACAGCAACAGTTTTCCTTTCCAATGATGGTGTCCTGAGTTGGTCTCCTTCAGGAAAACACAAAGTTTCAAACTTAAAATTGCCCTCATTATTACTAGTTATTCCAGTTAGATGTACACCGAAGCATTAAACTGTTCATTTCAATTATTCTATTACTGAACAAAGCCACCTTTGTATTCTGTTATAATGTGTTTCAGCCATTAGTGTCTGGCTTAAAGGTTTGCTTCCTGTGGTGAGGTCACTCTAAAACCCATGACTGTTTAAAAGGTCTCTGTGTATGTGGGTGCTTTCTATTTCATTTGCAATGGCACAGCCATGAGTTCCTGGGTGTCATAATGTCCAAACTAAGAAACAGCAAGCCAGAAGTGCTAGGACCGTAATGTGTAATTGGATCGCTAACTTAACAATTAACCTACTTTTGAGCACCCTTGTTTAATCGGTTTTGTAAACACTGATCAGTCACTCAAAACATTGATGGAAAAACTGAACATTTGGCATTGACTGAAAACCAAGGCAAGCCACACAAATATTTAAGTAATCATACAGATTGAAGCTTAAGCAGCTGTGTGAGTTAGTTTAAGCCACGAAAAGGTGCTAATGACATGAAAAGGGTTGGGTCCAGGTTCAAGGGAGGTTTACAAACAGCCTGTACACCACAAATAAAACTTGAAAATGCACAAGTTCAGAAAAATAAAAAAAACGTCCCTCTGCATATATTTCGGGAGTTGCTCTTAAAGTTTTTGTAAAAAGCACATCCTAGATTTTTAAGTATAACTACTATATACTGGCACAGCATCCAAAACATAAGTAGCACTTGTTCTACAGTGGGTTTGCTGTTGTCTTCTTCAGTATCTTTTGAGAAGTTATCAAAATTTTTTCCACCACACTTCCTAAATGAAGAATACCTGCAGCTCAGAGCACTATGTGCATTGACCTTTGCTTAAAACATGCCAATAAATGTTCTATAATCTCTCATACTCTAAGATATTTGAACTTTTTAGCAGTAGGCTGACTACACATCTACAACAGTTGATTTTAATATTTTTACCTCCAAAAGCAGCCTGAGTATAGCACTCATGATATTGCTATTATGATGAGAGCACCATTGTTTTAGTGCATGGTTTTTCAAGGAGGTCTTTATAAATGTAAAACATAGCTTCTTATCAGAAAAACGAGAAGGTCTGAGTTACATAACTGGCTGTTTTATTTGTGGAAGGGATGTGGGTATTACCTGAATATAGGTAACTCTGATACTTTAATAAAATTACATACTGTCTATTTTTAAACCTTCTTTGAAATGGGCCCCACTTTGTATGCCATGCTTACTTGGAACTGGGATGCAAGTAACAAGAGCCCTATGTTTAAAAGGGTTCAAATATCAGCAAAATAATCATTTGCATGATTGCACTCAAGTTTATCCTGTTGGCAGACATTTGGCATAGTGTTGTGTTAAGAAGAAGAAACTGACATAGTATATATATATATATATATATATATATATATATATATATATGTGTGTGTATAAGTTTTCATTGTTTCAACATTAACAGTGTTGCTGTGAGTAAAAAATGCATCAATATGTCATCTGTCAATGTGAATATAATATGAAAGAGCAACATATTAGTGATCTCCTTGCAGTGAAGCTGTTTGACATCTGTAGCTACAAAAGTCTGCAGTACTATGGATGTACGGTACTTATAGGTTCCCTCCCTGTGGCTGCCTTTGCCAGTTATTTAGGTGACAGTTGTCAGAGATGCTCCTTAGCCAAGAATGCAACACTGGGCCCACCTGCCTCTGTCCTTCATCGCTCTTTGGAAGTTGCCAAAACTTATCTAAAACTGGTTGCTGTCATCATTGGAAAGCCACACTGAATCTACCACTGATATCTTAATACCAGGAGAAGCATTAGACACATATCTTTGCATGTCTTTTCCAAATGAGTTATTTCTTTCCATATAAAATACTAATTCCAGTCACATTATGGTCAGAGAAAGGTATCCACTGGTATTATGAGGCCAAGAACATTGTGTTAAGATCATCTGAGATCATCTGTCTTTGCTTTTTTTTTTTTTTATTGTTCTTCTTCACTGTTTGCCAAATATGTCTCGTGCCTAGCCAAAAGCACTCCTCTTTAGCACTGCCAGGACTGTTAAAGGATCCACAAAACTTTGAAGAGTCAGCTGCTCTGATTTCAAATGAAAAAAAGAAGCTTTATTTCTTCCTGTAAGTGATGAATATTTGCATATTGTAAGTTTAGGAGGACAGTGCACTCTTAAACCATACATTGCACTCTAGGCAGACTTGTTCCAAATCAAATGAAATGTATTTTTTCAAATGATTCACAGTTGTCCCAGACATTTGCCATTATTCACATTTAATTTTAATGCTTTCTATTATTTTCTGTCCAGGCTATATCCAGATTTACTCAAAAGTTTCTGATTGGATACCTGCACTTCTTAGTTATAGACTATTATTATGAAATCACATGTGGCTTACCCAAAGTTTGTAACTGTGCACAGTTATAGTTTTTTCATATTTGTGATAAATAATCATTGACTGTATTTATTTACATCCACAAGTTTTCCACTTTAGTGGTGTTCAGGCTTCTAAGTCAGAGTTGTATAAATTCTTACACACTTCATACACTGTCTACCTTTAATTCACCACAAGCATAAAACAGAAACCACCTTTTGAAAAAAAGTTTATCTGAAGCACATTAGTTAGGGCAGCATCCAGTCATTAGTAACCAGCGTTGTTACTGTGATGTGAACTGGAATTAGCAATAGTATTTTGCATTTAGAATTTTGCACTTTTTAATTACAAGCCATTCAATGATTGTGAAGGCACTTCTTATTCATTATAAGCATTGATGAGACAAAATCAAACTGCTTTCTGATTACAGTGAGAGGTTCTTGTCCCCCTCTTCAAGAGTCTTATGAGTGAAAGCCTGGTTACACCCTGGATAGGTCACCAGTCTATAGCAGGGCCAACATTAGTATAAATATTTACATTTTATTTCCATATATATTTAAATCCCTTAGATTTAGTATGTGTCTGAGTGGATCTCTTGTAGAATATCTCTGCTTCCTTTTCAGCAGACCTATAGTCAGAAGCTTACAATGGAAAACTCAATCTTGCTCCAGCTATCTTGGTAAGAGCTGTCTTTTTTCTAAGGAGGATGAACAGTTGTTTTTCTTTGATTATTCCATTTGTAGTTTCTGTCCTTATTTTTCTTATTTTATTACTTTATTCATTTTTATCATTTATCATCAGTTGCCAGACATTATTAACAAAAAGCAGCAGAAGATAACATGTTGTCTTTTCCTTCCTCTCACACTGAAACTTCACAGGCTTTTCACATTTAATTTTTTCATTGTTTAACTGTTTAGATGCTTTTACTTTTCATGCGAAGCCTCATGATGTCATTACTGTTCAAAAGGGGCAATACAAAATTACTTCATATTTAGTGGAGTAAAAATTCTCTAATATTGTACTTTAAAACATTACTATACAGGGCAAACTGTAACTTTGAAGTAACATGCATTTGCTGTTACATAGACTTTTAACCTCTGAAGTATAAACTCTGAAAGGCATCTATGGCAGCAGTTTATTTTAATCTTCATCTACCTATATTACACTTTTATCCACATCTATAGTCTATTTTTCAGCTGAAATATTGTCAGTTCCCTTTCCACCTTTCTCCTAGCTCATGCTGGGTTCATTAGTAAGCTGCTGGAAACATTCCCTCCTTTCTCCTCCTTTTTCATTTAATGTGTCTGTTTCCCCTCATGATTTGTGTTTAAGACACCTCAGGGTACCAGTGAACTGCCAAGTGTTTTTGTTAGACAGCGAAATGTGCCAATTTGTTGCTATGTTACCGACAAAGCAAAGTTAAGGAATTTTCTGTCACCTCTTTAACTTCTTTTAATTAACCAATACATTATACCAGTTCATAATATAAAAACTGTAGTCTATTGCTAACCAAGGTCATCAGATTTTTACCGACAAAAAAAAGAAAAAAACAGCTGTGGCAAACAGCCTGGTGGCTACAATTCATTGTTATTTGCCAAATAAGGAGAAATAAATGAATCACAATAACATCCTTGAGCCACAAAAAAAAAAGTTAAATCAAAATAATTTGGGCTGTTTAACGCATAGTGTGAAGAAAATGTTTCTACTAAAACAGCTGAAATCACAATCAATCTGTTTAATTTGTCCTAAATCATCTTGCATTACCCTGCACCAAGGGCAGACCTACAGGGGGGCTATTGAGCCTTGCTCCCAATTTGCCTATTTTACCTAAATATTTTCTTTAATATTTGTTTTACTCAGTTAGCCTATACCTTAGAATCTCTTTCTTTCTCAGAAGAGGAAATTGAACAGTTATTTGTTTTTAAATATTCTTCTAAATATTTTGTGGCTTCATTTATATTAAATAGATTTCTTACATAATTAAATGAGAACAGGCAGCATTGCCATCCTGCCTATACATTTATAGATCCTTTATAGATCTTTTTTTATTCATATCATAAAAGCCACTCTAGAACATGCCTGAATGTAATTTTATAGCATATAACTTGCAGAATTCAACCAAGCTACATGTCTAAGATGTGTGTCTAAAATCCAGCTGTGCTCTATATTCATGCATTCTGTGCCTTTTTTTTATTTTGCCAGAGAAGCTGAATGCAAAGCTTCAGTCAACTGATGAACACAAATCTAAGAAAAGAAACACTTTTTTTCTGCTTTGTTCGAATCAAACACCACATTATTCTTTTTTCTGTCTTCATATTTTCTCTCAAATCAATTGTACAAACGATTTACGAACGGGTTTGGTTCGTACGAATGCTTCTTGCATGATGATTGCATCGGTGTTACAGTGAAGGGAATATTTTCTTGACACACCTGGTGTTGGTACTAGCTAAGCGCTTGCTGAGGAAATACCAAAGCCCGCCTGAAAATTTTTTGATAACCATCCGTTAATGGGGACAGTTTACCAATAATCTTCTGGCTGCTTCTGGCTGTGTAAAGTCTAAAAATAACAGAGTTTGATCTCACCTAAAACTGACTATGAGGTAACTGTACTACAAAAACCTCCACAGCCCCCACTTCTCAACAGATTAGATCACCTTTGGGATGTGGATTAGATTCACATCATGAGGTAAGGCAGGAAAATATTTTGCAACTGTTGGATTACATCTGTGGTTAGGGAACCAAAATCTCCTAAGGAATGTGTTGTTACATTGTAAGTTTCAAATCCTTCAAATAACTACCGTAAGTAAGTTGTGCATGCAAAAGAAGGAAGCCCATTATCACCAAGCTTTAAATAATAAAATAGGCTGTGAGTTTTTAGTTTTCCCTAGAATATTGTTAAGCATTCCTAAACCCATCATCATGTACCCAATATTCTTATCTTGTAAGATAGATGTAGTGTTACACCCAAACAGCTGATAAAATAACAATCCTTTGAATTGAACAGCCACAGCAAAGTGACTGTGATAGTTCATAGGTACTGAAATGCAACCTTTCCCCTCGTTTATGTTATTGAAGGGAAGCTGATGCAGTTCAAACCTAGATTTTTCCTCCATCTGGTCAGTGTCAGAGTTTTCTTTAGAAGTCAATGTGATGTCATTCTGATTGAAAAGCCTGCAGTTGCTTTTGCCTAGATAACAGTGGGAGGTAGCAGATAAGGAATTTTCTAGAATTTGTAGGACACTTACACGTTGATAAAAAAAAAAAGCTTTAAAAACTTTAAATCCAGGATACGATCCTTGATGGTTTTCCCTTATAACAAACAAATTGAGCTTCAGGACTAATTTAAAAGAAATTCTTCAAATAACTCTAATTTTAATCTTTAAAAAAAGATGTTGCTGTTGTTTGTATTTAATTATCTCAGGAGATGTATGTTAAGTTTCTGTTTTCCCCATTACAGTATATTGAAATTCACCAATTAAACATCACATAGGAATATTGGGGCCGGATTTTGTTCCATTTTAACCTTTTTAAACTATATTCCAATGCATTATCAGCTTTATAGAGTTAATTATAAAGTCTTCAGTTCTTATTTAAAATCAAAACTAAAGACATTTTTGAAAAAAATATAAAAGAAAAAACAAAACACATCATAGTAATACAAACCCAAATGTCAATGACCAGCAAGAAAAAAAAGAGTAATTGTTTTAGAGAATGGAACACAAAGCAGGAAAGGTCAAATTTTTTTATAGCAGTAAACAAACTTAGTGAAACATAATGTGCGTTTTGTTTAGCTTTGCATTTATTAAGCACATTTGCAGACCAGATGCTGTGTAGTGAATAAATTGGTCCTTATACTCTGCATTTTTACATCCACCCAGTAACATTCCCAAGACTTTCCTCTCAAGGCTCATATGACTGTCACCACACCCAGCACACTACGTCACCGTATGTGTTTTTTGTGTGAATGCAAATATACAGGTTTTTTAGCATTCATTAGATTAAAGGAATCTGTCATATGAACAACAGGACACTTCGTTATTAAATACTTTTTCAAAATACAAGTCCACATACTCATTTTCTGGGAAAATACATGACAAATGTTTGCGTTTAATGATTTTTTGTCTTGTTTACCTAACTATGCATATAAGTAAGTTATAGGTAAGTAAATGATTAGCTGGAGGGCATAATGAATTGTTGCCCTTTGACAGATTACTCCTAACATTTATCAGCATATTTTTTTTCCACTCTAAAATGCATTGTTTAATCTAAACATGCCTTCATCGATTTGTTTTATTTTTTGAATATTTAAAGTTGTTCTTTTTAATGTTTTATGTTTAACTATCCATATGAGTTGCATTCACATGTCCAAAATTGACACTACTCCTGCAATTTTTTTTTTCAACCAAGAAACCCCAGGACAAATATTGCTTGTCTTCCAAAAGAAGCAATGTTTGGTTGAGGATGTGTCAGCGCAGGGCGGATAAATCCTCAACCTGCTTCTCAACCCCTCCAGATTTTATTAACCACCTAGTCTCTTCTGACAGAGGAGGTACCTGCTAGTACCTGGAGGTTCCCTGTGAAACTGCTTTTGTGGTGTATATATATATATATATATATATATATATAAACATATATAGAGTACAAATATATTTCGGTATTATTTAAACAACCATTAAATGTGTTTGTGGGAAAGCATACGCTAGTAAATTAGACAACAGTATTAAGCCAAAAAAAAGATGTTGGTCAAAACATTGATTTTCATTTCTCTCAGAAAAACACACCAGTAGTTATCCTAGCAAACTTATCTTAGACCTATAGCATTTTGAAGCCAAACTTGTAAAATGAAAATAAATAAATAAAAAAACACTCACTGTCAAAAGTTTTAATGAAAGGCTGAGTCAAGTTTTTGGGAATAAGTTTTATAGGGGCATTAAGCGTTTATTTTCCATACATCGAAGAAGGTCTGCCAGTCTCGTACTGGAACTGGAAGAGAAACTTGGTGTGGGCTATTAGTGTTTTTAGTTTTGCATGTAACGGTTGTTTTACATGTTAATATAATCTTGAGAGTGTCAGCTGCTGAAAAAAGTTAAATAGAAATATGTATGCATTTAAATTAAAACATTTTCTTTCTATGAATATTTCCAACTATATCATATAATGTTTTTGAATAAAAAAAATCTATACAAAGATCTGTATTAGTCAAAAAGAAAATAGATAATCAGCATACTCTACAAATGAAATATTTTTTTACACACATTTTCAGATATGTTAAACATTTCTAAACTAACTTGCATCATTTTTTGCATCACATCTGACTTAACTTCTTTACAATTGATCCGCAGTCCTAGAGGCAAGGAAAGGCATTAGTGATAAAACTATAATCTAGTCCAAAATCCTCCTCCACTTTGGTATATGACAGCAACTTATTTCCATGCTGCTATTTCCTGTTATAGCTGCTTCGTAATCGAGGCAAAGTCCACTGGGATTCCAGGGTTGTATCTATGATCCCCACTTGATACCCCAGTCTTCCCCTTCATGCCTTATGTGCCAGACATGTTTCCATGCCACAAGTTGTGCAACTGAGAGCTGTCCACACATAAACTGAGTACTAGGTAGACTATTTACAGCATTGTGTGTCCATGGAAACTTGCAAGGATAAAGGATGACGCAGACTTTGAGAGGTGATACAAAATATGGGGTGTGTTCTGTCATTCAGGAATGTATTTTTTAAGCACTGTATTTTTCCAATTTTACTGTAGGCTATAAGGCATATTCCTCACTGTCCCATTAATATAGTAACACCCCTTTAACTTTTAAAACATTGTGTAAAATTACTACAAGTTCAGTTCACTTTGATATCATTATTTCTTCTTTTTTTTTTTTGTTCTTTTCAACAAAAATTTTAAAAGTCTGTACATTCCTCTAACTACAAGGGATGAGGGACCTGCTTTTTACTGATTTTGTCTTACATATTTTTGAACTGCATTCTGGCTCGTTGTCAAATGTTTCTTTTTTGTTTTTACGGGGATCACCTGTTGTATGTCAGAAATATATATTTTTTTAAAGTCTTTAAAATTACTGAACGATACTACGAGAAATCCCAAAGTAGTAGCTTTGTTCAGAGGACGCCATAGTTGATAAAAAAAGTCTTACAAATCTGATGTAAAAGTAGCTGTTCGTACAGACAAATATTCACTCAGATCAAAGATAATAGAAATAGTATCCTGCAGGGGAAATTGTTCAGCAACAGGCTAGCTGTTGTAATTTCATGGGAGTAGAGATAGAATTAAATTTTGGGAAATTTTGTGGGAAAACCTGGTAGAGGCACCATTTAGCAACCTATCCGACTGAGCCGGAGCAACTTTATAAACAAAAGTGTGCTGAAGCTTGAGGCTAGATGTTTATACGTAATAGAGGTATAACCCAAAACAATTAAAGTTGCAATTGCAACAAAATATAGTGCTATAAAGGAGGGATTTCCAACCGGGGGTACTCGTAACTCAAGTGGTCTGCAAGTGCATAGCAAAGTGTACATGAAAATATTCTATTTATTAGGTGGTAAAATAAAATAGGGCTGGGATCTGTTTTGCTTTCTGAGGAGCTAATTGAAAAAGTTTTTTAAACCAAAAAGTAAGTTTTTCTTCTGAGTTCTGAGTTCACCTTCAGCTTTGACACACATGAAAACCAGGCCGAGGAACAGACTGGTTGTAGAGAACAGCCTGGGATTAGCTGTTTTTCACAATGAGTTAATGGAGCTCATCAAAGCATAAGGAAAGGATTTTTTTTTATCTATGAAGTACATTACAGAGGAAATCATAATCTTTGATCATCAGTTCCTGATTATTACCTTCAATAACTTTAAAAATTAACTGAGTTCAAATACAAACTTTAATTGATTGAATTTAAAAGTTGCTTTTAATCTGACCTTTCTAGTCCGCTTCTTTGAAAACAACACTTAATACACCCTCAGCTCATGTGTAAGGAACATTTTCACAGTATCGGTTAACTGCTGGCAAACAAGCGGGAAACAGGAGTCGAGCAGAAAAGGCCAAACCAGTATCTGTATCTGTAGACTAATGTGTTCTTAAGCACAGTTAAAGTCTTGGTTCAAATTTACAAGGCTGAAGGACACAGAACTCCCTGAGGACAGTTCCAGAGAGGGTGCACTAAATGAACCGTGAGGCAGCTGAACCTTATATGTCTTCACTTACAGTTCAGTTTACTTAGTCTCTTAATTTATATAAATACATTTTTCTTCTGTGATTATTCAATTTTTGGAATTTTTGTATATGTGTGCATTTGTTTACATTTTGCTACATGTTGCTGGTGATGTTGGAATCTTTAGATTTAAGTCCTAACTGCTGTTGTCTAAATTAGTTTTACCATATGATAATTACAATTCTAATCAAATATTACAGCAAAGCCTTAATTTCTATGAATTAAAATGATCAAATTCACATAAATATAAGGAGTATTTTCTAAATCTTTAAAATAATAATGCTGTAATAGTTGTGTCTACCAGAATATTGCTAAAAGGACATTTCTGGTTGACCCGGGTAAACAAGCATAAACTATAGATTATCAGACTGATACAGGCCGCTGAATAAAAACAGCTGTTTCAAAAAAGTACTACTTTTTTTCGCTCTTACAACTGATGTTTCCTTCTTTGACACGCAGACTGAGCCAGAGCCGTTTGGATTCTGTCAGAGCTGATGACAGAAACCTTTTCACATTGGTTGTAACACTCAGAGCTCAGGTTCTGTTGTGATTCACTGCAACCACATTTCTTTATTTCTTTGTTTGAAACCTCCAATAACATCTGAACCCTCTACATTGTGATTACCATAGATGTCACTGAATACTTTGATAGAGTATGGGAAATTTTACCCACAGAGGTAAAAAAAAAAAAAAAAATTACAGGAAAGGAAATGCAGTCCACATACTTTCTTCTTTCTTTCTCCTTCGTTTCCAGGTCAAGCGTTGCTAAACCTCCTCCAGTGGCACCAAAGGTAATGTACAATTATTTTGCAAAAACAAAAAAAATCCAATACACAACAACACAATGTGATTCATAAAAAAGTTTTGAGAAAAATATGTGACATTTGTCTACTGTACTATTTATTTAGAGCACAGATTTTCTGTTATTTGTTATTATAAAGGAAGGGAATATTCATTAATACAGTATAACTAACTGTTTTAAAATGATTGAGTTGAATATAGTGCCTTGAATCTGTCTTTAAGACCATTTCCCTTCTGAAACAATGCCATACACAGTTTCTGTTGCATGTTCTTACTCATCAACATTTTTATTTGATGCACACCATGGTTGATCAACATTGATGAACACTGATTGTTTCCTAAAAGCCATGCATAAGAATTTTAGTCAGCCAATATGAATACAATATTAAAAAAGAACGTCATGCTATTTTTTTTAATTGGTCAAGCAAATATGGGAACCATCAGTGTTTTAGCTTTGTATTAATTTTTTTTGTGTGTGTGTGTATTTGCATGTTCTTCTGTTATGTTGGTAGGACAACCGAACAGACCTCATAAAACCAGTAGCCATCACCCATCCATCTGTTCCACAACGTCCACAGTCTCAGTGCTTTGCCCTACAGAACAAGCCCCCCAAACCTTATGGGTGTTTCAGATCTGAGGGCGCATATTCTCCTTTACAGTCACCTTTCACCACCGTCATCCCCTCCCCATCCTCTGCCTTCACTCCTGCCTCATCCCTCGTTAGTTCCCCCCACCCTCATCCCCCTTCTCCTCCTTTGGTCTCTTACCCATCCTCTGCATCCTCTTCCTCCTCCCCCCCTGTGCTGGTCCCACCTCAGCCATCAGTGTATAACACACCAATCAACCTCTACTCCACTGAGAATGCGTGTGAGGTGGCAATGGGGCAAAGGCGGGGCCTGTTGGAGAGTCAGGGAGGAGCCTTACTGCAGTTCAACGGGTGAGTGGTAGACTTGCTAACTAATCAAATGAATGCCTCCATTCTTGACATCATTTTCTATAGCTTTCTTCCTAGGACTTAGACTCTCCGCTTAGTTACCTTCCTAATTGTATCACATAAATTCTAGAAAGTCACCTTTGAGATTGAAACTCTCTTTTTGAGGGAGCCCTGATGGAAATTAAAAAAATGGAAAACATAAATAAACAAAAACATTTAAAGCATTTTAAAAAACATCATGTGTAAACATTATAAAGAAACAAAACTGCAAGGACTAATTGGAAAAATGAAAACAGTTGAAACTCACATCAGACAGAATTAAAAACCCTGAAGAAGGTATCTCTAAGAACATCAATCTAGCTTGAAAATCACATCAAGCTTTCAAGATGCAAAACATATTGCCAAATGGTTGCTGTAGTTGGAGCTTTGTAAGCAAAAGCCTTTTTTTCTACTCTGTGCCAACATTTGGGACAGAGAGCAATTACCATTCATTTGCTTGATGCTCATTTGGGTAATCATTTCACACAAATTGCATGAAAAACGAGCTCGAATTGCCTCATGTATAAAAGTGAAAAGGAAAGTGCCATTTTACAAAAATAGGTTATTATACAACGCTTCATGTTTCCATACATTTATAGCTCTCTCTTTTACTATCCTGGTCGGGTATGGTTGTTAAGGGTTGCATTAGAGAAATGGGTGCCATTTATTCATCTTAACTCCAAATAGTTTTCGATTTTTCAGAGGTTCTACAGCAGAGTTGAAGCATTCTAAGGTAACAACTTAATAATAAAGATAAGCATAGATCCACCTTCAGATAATACAGTCATTATATTTCTGTACCCTTTTTTTACTGGGTCTGTTTGTAATCATTAGATTTCATTTTCCCTCCACTATCCTTCCTGTTGCTCTCTATGTCAACATAAATCTCATTATTATCCAACTCTCCTGTCTTAGGAGAGAAATTAGTGGCCTTCTTAAATGCCTGCTCCCCCATCTCTCGGAGCATAGTGAATATAACTATGCTGTTATATATTTAAGCTGGATATATATAGCCTGTATACAGTAGGGAGCTTAAGCTGAGGGCTATTATCTGTCAAATCGTTCTGTCTACAAAGATTCCAGTTTAAAATCCATGTAGAGTTATATTTATGCTAAGCTTCATCAAGAACGTATTCCACTAGACTGTTTCTAACAGAGATCTGTAAGTTTTGGATCAAGGAGCTGTCTTTTTCTGAACAAAGCAGCTACAAAATGTACTGTAAGCTTACCCCATATAGCTAAAAGGGGGGCGGGGTTGAGGGGGTGAGATCCTGCATTCCACTTTGCTTAATTTGACAAATGACTTTAATTACCCTTTTAAATCATCGAAATGACCAAAGCTGAAATTTAAACCTGATCTTTCTTTGCCATCTGTTTGTACATCTGTTTCTTTGCTCTTTTTCAGTCATCTTACAAAAAAGTGTGCTGTAGGTCTTTGATTTAGTTAGTTTTCATTTTAAGGGCAGAATGTCTTTTAACAAATCAATACCTAAGATAATTAGTGTTGGTTTTCAATATTAAAATTATTCCCCAGAGGATTTTTCTGCTATTCTTTTCCTATTTAATCATAGGACATTCACTCTAGTCTGTGGATTAGTCCTCTTTATATGTTGCTGGACTGACATAAACAAACTGGTGTTTAGAACAGCATGCTGATATAATTTTCCCTTTGCTTGCCTGCTTGTTTGCATGCCATGTAGGATTTGTTTCAGAAGGGAGTTATCAACAAAATATTTTAGTGCTAAAACTGATAATGACTGTTTCACCTTCATGTATCTGTGTTTTCTATTCATTTCAATCCTTGTTTCTCTGCTTTGCAGAACACGTCTCGTCCAGTCACAAAGTTAGTGTCTGAGGCATGTTGAGTGTTTGGTCTGGTGTTTTCAACTGATACTTTTGAATCTCACAGTCTTTGCAAACTTTATTTCACTCCTACTATCATCTTTTTCTTTTCACTATTACAGTTTGGTATTCTTTTTTCGTTAGTGACTTTAGTGTTTTTCTATTTTTGTTTTGGGTTATTTTCAGGTTTGGTTCAACAGATAGGATAATGAGCTTTTGATAATAAACATATTTCTCTAAGCTTCACCCAAATCACTCTGCTGTTGCTTATCTGCATGTCCAGTGCATAAATCAAAGTCCTTTTGCAGTTACTGCTACATAAGTTAACTTTTAAATTACATTAAAATCAGAAATGGGAACCTTCTTTCTTTAGCATTTAAAAAGTGTTCATTCGTCTTAATGCATATTCATTAATAATATGGTTAATTTGGGTTAAGTTGGGTTTATCTTTCCAAAATCTTTTATTATCTGCAGTGAAAGATTTGCATTGCAGTTCACATACTTGTAAAAGTAAGTAGAAATGCACTAAGAGAGCTCAAACCTCCGCAAAGTATTTCTTTTCCTCAGACCAATTGTGACTTCCACCTTAAGTAAATACATGGATTCACAGAATCTTTCATAAAAAATTCTTGGATCCAGATGGTGATCTGGCTCATTACCAAAACTTAATGGATTGTTCCTTGGAATTAATTTATATCTTTTCAAGTTATCCTGTACACAGATGTACAGACACACAGACAGACACACACAAACTCTCCTAAACAAAAAAAGAAACTCCTTAGCAGAGGTAACAACAGCAACCCCTTTAAAGTCATTATTATTAGTATAAGTATTATTAAGTCCAAGCTAGAGACAGACCGATGCATTAGTCGGCCAATATCTTAGGCTGACATTATTGTTTTTTCCTGCATCAGCATGGGACGATATGTGCATGCATCCGATTCATTAGCGCATTCAACAGCCACACTTTGAGATCATGTGTAACACATGCAATGCTGCTCCCTCAATTTGCTAGTTGTTTGTAATATATTATTTATTTATTCTTATTATAGCGACAGTGGAGAGAAAAAAAAACCTTCTGTTTAACAGGAAGAAACCTCCAGCAGAACCAGGCTTTGTGTGAGTGGCCATCTCTTGAGGCCAACTGGTACCAAGGAGACAGAAGCAGAGATACAGAAAGAAGCAGAGATGCATAAACATTTTATTTTATTTGTTATTCAATATTTATTTTTGTTTTAATTTAATACAACATGTACTTAATTTAACAGTACATGTACAAAAATATGTTTTCCACAGCTGTACCAATTCACATAAAATAATAATAACATTTATTACAATGGATGTAAGTTAAATTTTCCATTCACTCAGGGCAAACAAAATGCAGAACCTGCAGTAATTCAGGCAGGGTGTAAATCTTTAGCATGCTCCATTTTCTTAATGCAGCATTGCCATCTGTACTCTGTTAATAAACGTTAGTAGCCTAGCATATATTGCTGCTACTGTAACAGGAAAGTGTTGAGACTCATAAATTAAGCAGGCAGATAGTAAGGGGTTGTACATTTATAAAATATTGATCAAGACAAGACCATGGAAAATAGTGCCTTGGTGGGTGTCAATGTGTCATTTTTTTTCTGGGAGCTGATTTACTGACAGAGTTTATGACATATCACTAGCTTGTTGCCAAGCAAGACTTTAACTGTACATACACATTAGCAAACACAGAACATGTTTGTATTTTAGTTTGCTTTGCACCAAAGCTGAAAAAGTCTCCCTCTGAAACTGAATTGCAGTTCCATACATGTGGACTTAAACAGCTCAAAAGCACCACCATGTGGTTGATAGTCAGACCTAAATGTTGCTGCTTTACAACAATGTTTTTTTTTTTTTCATTTTTGCTGTTCTTATCAGGAGTAGATCATATCATATCATGCCTTTTTACTTCTCTGTTGGTTCCTTTTTAATGATTACACCCAAAAAAAAAAAAAAAATCCCCATAATTTAATAATTTTGTATTTCCTTTTCCTTTTTCTTTGCACCATTAGTGGTCCTCAAAATGTTTTGAAGTAAGTCTTAACAAAATTTGTTTGGTTTTGCTTAAAATATTAGAATGCAGCTGTTTTAAAGTCCCCTTTCTTTAATTTAACCCTATCTTGCAATGTCCTGCATCTTGATTTCCAAGAAAACCCCATCAGCTGCTACCAAGGTAACATGCTGATTTAGATTCTCCCACTATTTAACATAGTGTGGTGTGGCCCAGAGTCTAATTAGTGCAGTTTCATCTCATTTAGTCATCTAACTTACTCATTTTATCTCATTATGGAGTGCTTGATAATATTTAAGTAACAAACCTGCAAAAACTGCAACAATTAAGATATGAATCAAGATAAAGCGATGCTTTCTGGTCTGATCCATCTGTCATGTACCTCTCCTTCCTCAGAGTTCCCCGGAAACATGTTGTGGACACAGACATCCACTTTTACCATATTCCCTCTCACGCTGATGCCAGCAGAAAGCGTATAATGGAGGACACAGAGGATTGGCGCCCACGCACAGGAACCACCCAGTCCAGATCTTTTAGGATTCTGGCTCAGATCACAGGCACAGAGAACGGTAGGAAACAAACTCAAAGACTAATTTCACCATGTGTTCTGAAATTTAGAGAATAGTTATTTAAGGTGAATTGTTTGCCTTCTAGCTCAAAATGAGGAAGCTGATACATCAAAGAAGACAAAGTAAGTACATCTGAAGAAAAAAAAAAGTTAGAATTTCTCTTGATTTTTTTTTTTATGTATAAAAGGTTGATCACCTGTTGGTTTAAAGTGACGCTTAGTGTAATGTCTACGTTGCCTAATTCCTAATGGGTACACAACCAAGGAGAAATCACATCTGATCCCGAGTCCAAACCCAAATCCGCATTCAAACAGTATTTTCAAATAATTTGAAGCGTGACACTTTGTATGCTTTATTTTATCTTTGTTTATATTGATATCAGATTTGTCCTAATTAATGTGCTTTCCAATCAAAGTGTGCATTATCTGGGCTTTGCTTCTTGTGAAGTGTATCTGAAATCCTTCAAGAATTTTCCTTTGTGTGCTGCATGGTTTTTCTTACACATGTGGTTGAAAACCATGACTCTGCCATGGTTGTGTTGTCATATTAAATGATCTGTTGACTCTCCATGCCCTTGTTGGTTGGCCAGGGTAAATTACTGCAAGCATTTCTTTAAATTCTCAACGGGTTTTCCGCTGTGTGGCATTAACCATAAAACATATTTTTTGGCTGACTAATAGTTCTATGTTTTCTTAATATCTTTAATTATTCTGGTTGCATGCTTGGCCATGTTCATGTTCATCTTCTCTGCCTCTAAATGTTTCTTTCCTATCGTAAGCTTTTGTTGATAACTGTCTTGCCTTGTTTCCGGCGTGTGTCCTAATCCATCTCCTTGTAATTTTCTTTAGAATGGTTAGGCTCCTTTATTCCACTTTCATGATTCTTCTTTTGCTTTCTTCTCTTCTTTCTCTCCTTTTATTATTGTCTTTTTCGGATGGCAGAGTGAACAAGAGCACCACTCGATTTGTGGTTGGACCCAAATACAACGAGCTGAGAGACTGGCACCATGGAGTGTCCGCTCGCACCCTAAATGTGCAGTAGACTCTGTGTGTGGATGTGTGTGTGTGTCTTGTGAATCTGTGAGTGTTAGTGATTGTATGCAGGTGTTAGGTGTTTACATCAAGCAGATTGTTATCAAGAAAAGGCTCATGGCCTGGTGATTCTAAAGGAAGTTGAAAACAAAGGAATATTAGGATGTGAGTTGGAAAAGTGCAATCTTATCTTTCATTTTTTGCATCTCGGTGGACTTTCAGTCTTTTCCACATCAATGAAATCCAAATCAAGTGGAAAGAACATGATCTTTTTCGATACACCATTACCCTATCACACAGCAGAAACAATGTAGAAAAATAAGTAAAAATTTCTTACATTAAGTGTATTTACCCTTAATTTGAGTAGGTAGATAAGATGAATTACCAATGAAATTAGTATTTTTACTCTTTAAATACAATAACTACTTAATATGCCCTTTTAATAAGAAAATGCAATTGTTTTTTTCTTAGTTTAAATGTAAGTTGCCTTCTTCTATTGGCAAAGTGTCTCATTTGCCTCTTCAATTTAAAAAAACACACTTATTTTAAGGAAAAATAACTTATTTAGAGTTCAAGTTTTTGCAATGCAGTTCTAGTGGCATAGGTATATAAAAAAAAAATTAAACAAATTATCCCCTAAAATCCCCTCTCTTCCTGATTTGATATCAAACTCATATTCTGCACAGGCTGCTATATAAATGATTCAACTACGGCGTAGTGTTGAGAGTAACAAAGTATTTTTGAATTTAGTCAATTCTTCTTTAGGTGGAAGGAGAAAAAAATTATTTCTGTCACACAAACCTGTTACACAAACTTAAGTGGGCGAGTTACCTCTTCAGTGTCAGGGAAACAGAATTTGCTGAAATTAACCTCCAGCATTATGGTATTAACAAATTAAACATAAAGTATATTTTCAAAATTCCCTGTTACTCAAAACAGAAATTTCACTGAAATGTTTTTTTTTTGGTTCAGTACTTTTTGTTGTTGTTGTTAATTTAAGGTTTCTTTTCCACTTTTTACTTTGTCAGTTTCTTTTAAACTACTGTCTATATGCATGTAAACATGGTCCTTCATTTATGCTAAGAAAGTTAAATGCATTAAAGAATGTCTAGTACAGTATGTTAAATTAAATGCTATAAGGATTTGAATACGACTTTTATTACATAACACTTTGCTGAGTGTGAATAAATAGATTTATAGTTTATCTACATTGAAACAAGAGACAACAGTGGGTGATGGTCCCTTCAAGGAAATAACTTCTCCTCATTTTACCTTTTCCTGGTTGATTCATGTAATAATTTTTAAAGAATTCCCACTGCTGTGTTTCTGTCTGTAAAATCTTTATTGTACTTTAAGACAGATGTAAGTACAGTAAGCATGTCAAACTTTTAGCCAGATGTAAAGTATTTTCAACAACTATATCAGCGTTATTTTTGCCTTTGTTCTACATGTGAAAATGACGTTATTATCTTGCAGTATAGATACTGTTGATCCCATGACTAAAGCTCTAGGACGAAACAGATGGAAAAGGTATATTGTTAGCTCTCCCCCTATTGCTCACAAATGCTTGTTTCTTTATAAAGTGCATTTGAATGATGCTTTCATGTACTCTGGAAAATATGTAAATAAATACAAAAGAACTGACATTGACGGATTTTTAAAAATAAATCCTTTTCACAGAAGTCATTTTTATTTCAGTTCTAAAGAATGAAAATCCTAGAGTTTGTAAGTAATTGATTCCACAAGATTATACTTCTTCAAGCACACCCAGTATCATTATTCTTTTATTGGATGAATGTCAGAGATAAAAACACAGTGCTCAAAATGAAAACAGTAAAGGCTTAAGTGTCATTACCTTATTAAGAAAAACAAACTTTTCCACTTTTCCACAATCGGTAAATAATTGAGAATGATCAATCAAAGAAACAAATCAAAATTGTTGCAAAACAATTCAGGGAATCTGTCTCCTTAACAATAATTAAAGTTTTCTGGTATACAGAGACATCAATTGTTTGATTTTCAGACAGGATTTTTAGGTTCTCTGAATAACTAAGTTACATTGGTGAAAATTTTTCTGTTCAAAAAGGTTTTAATGACCAAAAGCTTTTTTAAGCGATAAAGTTCACAAAAGGTCACAAATATAAACAGCAACCGTTTGAATTGTTTTGCATTAACAGTATACATATCTACTTAAAACAATATAAGTCATCCTGCTGAGTGAAACGAATCTTAATAGACCAGAGGTCACGGATTAGCGGACCAGGACCACCTGCTGGTTAATCCAGACTCAACCTGATTGAAAACATTTACGGTATAAATTACTGCTTGTTGTCCGATGACATTGTATAAATTCACTTGCGCTGCTTCTCCTATTTGTATGGTAAAGAGTCTGGAGTGTTCAGGACCAGGCTACACATGATACAAATTAGCCAATGAGCTGTGTCACTCTGGCTCACTGCTGCTTTTAGACACAGCAGGCAAACCTGTGGCAAGCCGGGCGATGGGAAAGAAGGAGAAGACAATGAGAAAAAGAGAGCAAAGAAAGTGTGGACTGCTGGAAGAACTGTGGTGAACTGGTGAAAAAAAGGTGAAATGGTGTGCTCAAAGATGACCCTGCACATTTTGACTTGTTTGGTTCAACCTACTGCTGTGAAGCAGGATTCTCCACCATGAACTTAATCAAAAATAAATATTGATCCAGGCTCAAGAATGAGCACCTTGATATGTGCTTGAGAATGGCTTTGTCACCATTCAAACCCAGGTTAAGAAAACGTGCAGGGCGGCATAAAGCCCACTGCTCTCATTAAGCCATAAAAAAGGAAGAAAGGAAAAAAAAATACAATTGTCTATATATATATATATATTGTCTATATACCAAACTGAAAGATTGTTGTTTTCTACTTCATTTTATTCTCATTTTATTTCAGTGTTAAATTCTGTTTAAAGTAACAGATTGTAATTAAAAATGTCTCTGGACCTTTACGGAACTTTTTCGGACTCCACTGATTTTTAATTGTTACCCCTGTTATAGACCATCTACAGTAGTTTTATACCTCAGTGAAGCAGACTCGTTGAAATTAATTTATATTCCAGTAATACATTCAAAGCATTAAATTTAATGTATTCATTTAATGCATTAAATCACACAGATATTCTGTATATTTTAAGAATTTATTTGTGGTTATTTTTGATGATTGATGCTGATTACAACTGAAAATTCACTCTGAGAAATTTAAATGTTGCCATTGGAATTTTTTATACACAAATATGGGCTCATTTAAAAGTATCTTCATGCACTATATAGTACATAGTTGTGGCCCGTGGCTCTGTTAAAGTATTAACACCTGATAGCTTTAATAGTAAGGGTCTGAGGTCTCTCATGGACAATATGCCATAGATTCCCCACGATAATCAGGGGGTGTGCAACAGAAACATTGAAATTTAATTGGTTGCTCTTAGTTAGGAATACTTCATTTATATGTGATATGTCTTAGTGAATGATGCCTAATCGAATCTGAACCTAAGAAACAATGAATTATTAATGGCAATAAAAGATTTCCCACTGAAGATATATTTTTTTAGAAGAACAAAAATGTAACTGTAAAACAGAAACTATCTGTAGATCAGACCTTTGTTCTAGCATAGAAAAAGACATTATCAAACTGATGTGTAAAACTCAAGGCCTACATGCCAAATCCAGCCCCTCGCAGCAATTTATAAACTTGATGGCGCTGAAGTGGCCTGGTAAAAGAATTTATCTGGTACCCCTGGTATAGAGTTTAGAAAATGAAAGTGTTAAGAGAGACTAAAAGTTATTTTTAAAGCTTGACCACCAAAATAACTTTAAATTCTTTGTTCTTTTTCAAAATCTGTCTGAAATTAAGAGATTTAATATGCGAACAGTGGTCTAAAGTGAAAAGAATAACCCTTTTTGGATTAAATATCACTTAAATAAAACAATCTGACCAATCAATAAATGTACATATAGATTAATCGACACAAAACAATCATTCAGATGTAGAGACTCTATTATATTGTCTAACAGGTAGATAAAAGTTTTAAAAATTGATCGTAAAAGAAGAGCAAACGGAAAAAGACAGAAATATTGATCCAGATAAAGCAGGGAGGAAGTGTCACCTGAAAGGAATGATGTTGAAGTTTAGAAAATTTGTGAGTATGAAAATCCTCCTACTTTGGAACATGTCTGGGATTTACAGAAACAGTAACAGTTTTCCTTTCTAATGATGGTGTCCTGAGTTGGTCTCCTTTAGGGAAACACAAAGTTTCAAACTTAAAATTGCCCTCATTATTACTAGTTATTCCAGTTAGATGTACACCGAAGCATTAAACTGTGCACTTCAATTATTCTAGTACTGAACAAAGCCACCTTTGTATTCTGCTGTAATGTGTGTCAGCCATTACTGCCTTGCTAAAAGGTTTGCTTCCTGTGGGGAAGTCTCCTTAAAACAGACTGTTTAAAATATCTCTGTGTATGTGGGTGCTTTCTATTTCTAATGGAACAGCCACAAGTTCCTGGGTGTCATAATGTCCAAGAAAATAAGAAACAGCCAATTTGGAACAGCAGTTTCCTTTAGTCACCACAAGATGGCAGCACGAATATAAAACATTTTGAGTTTATGATTGCCATATGGTGGAAACCATAAACTCTGTTTCCTGGCTTGAAAAAAAACACATGTAGTGATAAACAGTATATTTGTTTCCTGTTGGATTTGTTTACATTAACACAGTTATTTCAAAGGGGATGGCAATTTGTAGAGCAGCATAACTTTAAGATGGCTTGAAATATGTCTAAATTGGCTTTCATTGATATTTTTGGTACATACTAAACCAAATGTGTAAATAAAAATTTCTTTATATGCTGCCGAGACACTATCATTCTCTTCCTGCCAAGGTCTGCCTTCTGCTCCCTTCACAAAGCCCCCAGTACCCCCAGATAACCTGTCAAACACACAAGCACTGTTCAAAGTAAATGAAGTGTGCAGATTCACCACAGTGTTTATGTGGGTTTTACTTTGAAAAACAATCATCAGTTTTGCCTGGAAAAAACACTTCTCACTAATACAGTTTTTTTTGTGCAGTTATTGTTTATTGTTTTGTTTTTTAGGGTTTACATTGTTGTAGAGCTGAACTTATGCAAATGTTTTTTTTTTTTCTCTTTTCTGTTTTCTGTTGTGTTTAGGAAAAGAAAAACATAAATAGTGTGTTATTAACATGTGGTTTTGAAGTTATTGACAATAAACATATCTTTTTTAATGCAATCCGCCATTTCTTAATAGATCTCAACAACTAATTCCCAGATAGTGTTCATACTGTACCTCATCCCACTGGTTATACAACATATCATTAGGGTAAAGTAAAAAGCTACTTGTTTTTCACTTTAAATGAAATAGATTTACTTTTCTTATGCATATCATAGATGTTCAGTCAGACAAACAACTACATTTAATCCATAGCATAAAAAAGGTGTATTGTAATAGGGAAAGTCTGTGGTTTTTCAAACCATGCCAGCACCACAAGGCACAGGACATGTGTCTGTGTGGCGGCACATCTTTGCTACTATAACATTCTGTGGTCTCTTGTAAAACAACTTGGCAGCATCTCAGAGAGATCCATCATCAATCAGTGGCAACAACTGGACACAGCCAGACCATAGAGCATTACAAGGTCTGCATGTGTGTGTTGGAATGGGTGTCTGTATAAATAAATGGATGACTTTATGGTAGTATAGTGTGAATATCCACAGTCATACTATGTGTGCGTGTGGGGACTGAATTTTATTCAGAGAATATCACAGTGCAAAAAAATAGACCATCTGTTGTGTGGCTGGAAGATCTGCTGGACAGCAGTCAGCTATGTTAATGAAACATTTGTTCACTGCTGAAATGAAACACACAATTTTATGAGATGCATAAAAACAAGTTATTCCTGGAGCTACAATACACATGTTATTTTACATGTGTAAACACTCAGGAATATGAGATCTGCTTTTTTCCTCGTTAAAAATTCCAACAAATATCATGATTTGGCAGCTTATTGAAAATAAACTTTAATGCAAGACCAATGGGTCCAAATAGATGCCTGTTAAAGACAAGCATTATAATGTGTAACTTGAGTTGTATGCTAGTTTAAATGCAGTAGGCTGCTAAAAAAAAAAAAAAACACTGGAAAGAAAATGTGAAAAATCTGCATCTTTTCTAGTTCTATGCTGACAGGATTCATATGTGACCAAGTGAATCCAGATGGTCATTTTTAACTGAATGCAAACTGATGCAAATAGTAAATAGATAAATGCACATATAAACATAGACATAAAAATAAATTAATATTTCCCCTGTTTATAAAACACATCCAATTTTCCTGTCTAGAGAAGAATATTAATGTCCCGTGCTGTAATGAGTTGTAATGAATGATAAACTGAGAAACATCTAATTTCCTGCTCTATTTGTCATCCGTCATTAGACGGTCATTATGAGTAATTGAACTTCAGATTGTTATAATGCTGGAAGAACTGAATGGATAGGTTCTTTAATGTTATTTACTATTATGACATGATTGGGTTTTGTTGTTTTATTCCAAAATTATTCTGCTTGATCAGTTGATGTTTACTGAATACAGTATTTCCAATCAGATGGAGCTATGACTTATGTTGGTTGGGTTGGCATAAGAAGCTTTTTATTCTGTTGATTCTGTCTCTTGCAGTTTTGATTAACCCATATTTAAGTGAAGATCTCTTTGTTTCTTTTTGTGTTTTGTTTCCTCTATTTGATAAAGAGATCTTTATAAAATACAGCATCTCTAATCATCTATTGTATGCCTTTTAACTAAAGATGCTACAAACAACAAGACTTGAGTGACACAGGTGCTTGGAGGTAAAGGGTGAATTGAAATAGGCTCACAGTATTGCACATCCTTCGGTGCTTTTACCTGTGAGCATGTGGTACTTTTTAAAATATTTGCTCTATTTACGTAGCTGATCACACAAATTTAAAAAAGGTCTCGCAACCTAATCATTTGGCAACATATCTGTGCCCCTTCATATCAAAGAAATTCATGATCAGGATTTTTTTTCATTGATTTTCTTTTCATTTTGAGCTTTCTGTTTGACTCTACTGAACTTTATTAAAATTTTACTAATATTTAAGTCATACCTTGATTCCTATAAAAGTTCTCTGAGCTCTTGGAAGAACACATGACCCACATACAGTGTAATGGATCCCCCACCCACTCACTCTGTATTTCACATCTAATAGGTCAAAGGGCACAGGAAAACAGACTGAAGGATGTTATGAAAGAATAACAGAGAATTTTTTTCCCTCTATCTGTGGACTGTAAATGTAGCTGTTGTATTCATTTTAAGTTTTTGTGGGTATAAATCATGGGTTAAAATTATTCTCCACATGTCCTCTCTTTAACCAGTTGTTTTGGTTTTTGCTGCATAAACGGTTGTAGAATTTGGTGTGACACGTATACAGTGGCTTCTGCTCCCAGAGACATAAAACACAAAACAATTAGCTCATAATGATAATGAAGAGAGATGTTCGACAGCCAGATTGTCTCCTTCCTATGGCCAACTACTTAGATTAGAACTGAACAGCCTATAGACCGATAAGCTGAAATCAATGCTAACAGTCATCTTGGTGCATTTTTCACAATTTATGTCATTGCACTGTAACTTCATTATGCACAGTATTGTATTTTAATCAGATGCCTTTGAAATGCTTTATTAGTATGGGTACATAGGTATTTTTTTTAAACTTGGTATTATTTTTGACTTTTTTTCCTACTGCAATAAAGCCTGAAATATTATATTAATTTAATTACATCTATGTCTTTTTCATTATGCTCAATGTAATATTTGTTCCATAACATCTTTAATGCCATATCTCCATTAGTTTGACACAAAATGTTATGTCCTGTTTTATAGTCATAATGTGTCTATATTTTTAGATAAGTTAAATTGTTTTCCTATGTTTGCTCTTGAATCTCTCACATTTCTCAACACGCATTCAAATTGCAGAAAGTGCAATAAGGCAAGGCAAGCCAAGTTTCTTTATATAGCACATTTCAGTAGCAAGACAACTTGGAGTGCTGCACATAAAAAAAATAAAAGTACATTACAGTGGCATAAAGGTTAACTACTAACAGTTAACTACTAATTTCCAGATGTCATAGTTAAAGACTAGTGAAGATTAAGAAATTAGATTAAAGGGTCTTGAATGGTAAATTACATGTTCTTATAACTCGTTTAGAGGCTTCCTATAAAAAATGGGTTTATGTAGATGCTGACTGCTGTAGGCAGGAAGGATATCCTGTTGCAGTTTATACTATTGTGGTTCATATAAGTATCTGTCTGTCTGTCTGTCTGTCTGTCTGTGTATACTGGAGATGCTTTTGACTGAAGACACTATTTTTGTTCATCAGTCTAATGAAGAGAATGTTCACTGAGGAGCAGAAACTCCTACAACCAAATTATCCAAAGTTAGAGTGCAGTATCACGTGCTTTCTTGGCACATAATACTTGACAAATCAACTTGCAACCAGTCTAATATGCAGTACTGTAAATGTCTGAATTATTTTTGATGCATCACAACACAGCTAAAATGTATTCCTCTTGATTTGTCCTTACCTTGATGGCGAGGATCAAACAAGCTGTGGTAAATGGCTTTTGGGCTGTAAGAACCAAGATAAAAATAAAAAATAAAAATATAAAACTTTTTAAGAATTCTAACTGCTTTCGTATGCCCTATAGCAAATTACACTGTATTGATGTCCGTCTGTAGGAATACCCAGCGGGTGAAAATGCACAAAATAAAAATGCATGAATAAGTTGGATGGGTTTTTAAAAAAAACACCTATAAAATATAAAGCTTTTACTCTACTTAGCTCTTAATTTAGCTTGTATAGTCTCAGCCACTTTGACTCGATCAATTTCAGTATTTTCTCATTTACTACTTCTCTCGCACCCACATAAACATTCAGACACAACTCAGCGTAACTATGACTGCAGTTGCCATAACATTTGTCTGCCATGAGTTCGCTAATAATCAGACAGGAGAGGAAAAGGTTTTGGTGATCCAACTGTTGGCATTGACCACAGCTATGTGTTATGGCTGCTATGTGTCTGGCCAGAGACTGTTAGCCCACCCAAGCTAGTGTTCTGGCATTCGAAAACATACACATGTAGATAGACATGCACATATTTCGGATTGTGTTAGGGGAATTCAAACGTTGTCTGGTAATATAAGGCTTACTTTTAACACAAATAAATAGCATATGTTGCCCTGCTTTATGTTTGAACTCTTCTCACCTTTAGTTTGACATATGTTGTTAAAGTATATCCAGTATATTTGACCCTTCTCTCAGTCTGTTATTGTCAGTCAATTTATTTCAGTGGCAGAAGAGTGCAAGAGGGTTTGTACAACCATTAAATTAAGGAGGATAACATTTTGAATATGAACCTTGTCGTACAACAGAAATATGTTCTTATGAGAGATCCGTCACTTTGATTGTTAAACTGCAGTGAGTCACATGCATAAAATATAAGGAGAGGGACAAAAAAAGCAAGCATTTGAATTGATATTGTATTTGTAATCAAAAAAGGAATATAATCTGAAAATGTTTACCAGTATAATCCACGAGATTGTTTAAATTTGGTAATAAAGAAAGAGTAAATTAAAATGTATTTTTAATGACCAGCCACCCCCAAGCATTATAGGTCATAATTTATAGTAGACATTTGTTTGTTTATGTAAAGGTATAGCTTATTTCCATCAAAATTACCTAAAATGTTTTATACCAAAAGAAAAAAAAAATGCATACTCTACAACCAACAAAAACACAGAGTTTGAGTCGAAGTCTCAGCAGAAGTTTACGTTTCACAAGTTTATGCTATGTTGGCAAGGCATAAATGATTAGATTAGTGACTGTCCTGACAGTCAAGCAGTTAGACTGATGGTGACTGTTGGAGATTGATTTGGTTTCTCTCTAAAAAAAAAAAAAAAAATCATCACAATCAGACTACATGTTTCTTTTTCCATCTTATAAGAAAATATTTTGAAAAAAAAAAATTAGAAGACATGTAAAATGAACAGTTGCCAATGCAACATAATATTTTTTTTAAAGAAAACATTTTTATATTTGCTTGTATATTTTTAGACACACAAACAAATTTGCCTTACCAATTCTGTCTGCATATTTGCTCAGTTATTCATTTTGTAGAAAGCTGTGCTGCGACAATGTGGTCGTTTTACAAATTTGTTGATTGGTTAAATTTTCAAGGTTCAATTATTGATAACATAATATTTTTTGTTTAATTTAGAGCAACTGAAAATCTAAGTGATTGTTGTCCCAATCAGTCTAATTCTAAGTGTTAGTTTGTTTGATGATGACTGAAAAACTGTAATGCAAGGCTGATTTTCTTATTTATTTTGTACTTTTTATGATTTGCTAACAAAAAAAGTGGATTAAGCTTGTTTCTGCAGTCCAGTATACTTTTTTCCTACTTCTACTGTAGGGATCTGACTCTTGTTCAGGGCCCAGTTGTAATAAATTTATTTTACATGCATCAGCATAATCAAAATCCTTTGCATTAGATAGATAAATATTTTGATTAATCTAAATACATGGTTTGGCTCCATCTTCAAATGTCATAATGGTTTACTGGTGTTGACTACACTTTTCCTGAGATTATACAGTTTGAGGTTTCTGAAGAACTTTTATGTTCATTTCTGTACCTTGTAAAAAAAAAAAAAAAATTATGTGAATCCTACAATTCATATGACAGCTTGGAAGAATTTTAGATTTTGATCTATTATGACAACCTAAATGTGATCTTTAATTGATTTAAAGTTTGTGCTAACTCATCTGTGTTTCTGAACAGTGAGGAGGATGAGGAAACACAATTTAACTCCCATGAAAAGGCTGTCGTCAAAACAATGATCAAAGGAACTTCCTCAAATCAAGGTAAATACCATTTGTATGTTGACAAGGTAAACTAAAAATGTATGTTTTTCCCTTTTTCTCTCATCCACAAAGCCTGTAAGTAGCAGTTGCAAATATTACCAGCTGCCATTATTGCACCCCATCAAAATTTTGATTTATAGACCTGATATTAGTGTGTAATAACTGTGTTGCCCGGATACTGAATGGAATTGTGAACAATGTATTCCTTTTATCCACTAATAGGATATTTTGTTTCTACTGCCAAGGCTACATGACATTTGTTAAATGGTGCATAAGTTATTGTGACAAATTTGATGGAGGTATTTCCAGTAGGGTGCGCCTATGTGGTTTTGACAAAAAGTAAGTCATGGACTTTGTATCCAAATCCAAAAACAATATAAAATCCTGAAATAGCATTAATGTTGTAAGAGAAATTCAGCACACTTTCCTTTTATTTCACAAGTAATTTGGCCTTTTGAATTTAATTAAACTGATTTGGAATGAACAAAAACATTATTTCATTTGTTCAAACAAGCACACACAAAACCTTTGGCTCTCAGTTCCAGCCCTAATGTGAAACTGCTTTACAGTTATGAAGCCAAATGTTGTTATAGCCAATTTGCAAGGGGGGAATAGCCTTACTTTCCATGGCTGAGGTTTTACATATGTTATGAAATAGGTCACTGCAGTCTTACTCGTGTTTTTCCTCTGTGGAAGGCCAGTTAAAAAGATCACATTGGCCACTGGCACCTTTCTCAGTAACACATGCAGAGGCTCTGTTTTCTCAGAAAGAAAATATTTATTTAGAGGACCTGTAGGGAGTACTTTACCTTAGTAAATTCAGAATGTAGATTCCAAATATTAATTTGAAATAGGTTATCTATTTCAAATTAGATAATCTCAATGGAGGATTTCTACTCAACTCTTCTTTACAAAATTATTTGAAATTCATTCACATAAAAATCCAATTAAAGGAGATGTCTTGGGCTGCAACAAACAAATATTTCGCAAATCATTTAATCTGTCAATAATTTTTTTGATTACGGTAACTGATTAATAATCAGATAGCCACAGGTTCCATAAGTGAGAATTTTTTAAAAATAAACCAGGGGACACTAAAACTTTTCCACTTGAGGAGTTCTTGATAGAGCATATTGACAGACCAAAATTTTTCTTTTTCTTTTTTTTTACCTTAAATGCAAAAATGTTAATATATTTTTTTACAATTTTGATGTAATCACTGCTCTAATTTGGTTGCTCTCTCAGCTTAAAGCATATTTTACAGTCTCTGTACTCCACGATTAATCTGATTAATTGTTTCAGCCCCAGTCATGTCACAGCTCCTGAATTAGCTTTAAAGCCTTTACTGTCTTTGTCAGCTCTCAGTTTGTTTTCCTCAGTCATGTTGGTTCATCCAGATGTTCCTTTGGTAGATATAGCACAGGCCTTTGGTCCTTTTGCTCAGCTGTAGACACTGTTCTTGCTCCATCTTTTTTTTTTTACGTTTGAAAAAATAGCAGCGTCAATAACTAAAGCAATTGAAGCCTACAGTGCTTTATATGTTCATTTAAATTATTTTGGGATCCTTGGATGTCAATGCATTCTTGGAATAATTTGAGTAGACTGCAGTGAAGGTTTATCACTTGTATTTTTACTCCAAGTACTCTCACTCTTGATCTCTCTTACTGTTCTCTGGGATTGAAAGGCCTTAGAATTATCTTTGTTTCCTATCCGAGAGAAATGCTAATGATTTTTTCCCTTCGTTTTTATTTTCTTTATATAAGGGTATTGCTTTGATTCTTCACGTCAGGTAGTTATTAGACCTAAATGTAGTTTGTGAAGCTGAACAAAAGACAACACAAACAAAGCCACATTTGTATTTTTGGTATAATTACCATTTTCCATAGGGCAAGGTTGCTGTTTTTTTAAAGTTCCCCACACAAAATTAAATTATTCTAAAAACTTTTTAATTCTCAGGTTTATTGTTTGATATATAACTTGATTAATTATGTAAAACACAAACATGTAACAGCAAAATAAAAACATAAAGTAACAGTAAGTGGTGAAATCAGAGTTTGTTTTTTTGCTCTGTATTTACAAATGTCTTCTGATTTAATATGGCAAGGCTCAGCTGAAACCTTACTCACATCTGATATTTTCCCTCCAATTTATCTGCTGCTTAAAACACACACAAACATCTCTTACTTAGTTAGAAGTAAGCCTTAAGAGGCAAAAAAAAGGTGCTGAAATTTGCTGCTGAGGTGAAAAAATACATTTATTTAAATCATGATAAAAATCTTGGCCTTACCGAACACCATTTCACTTTTAGTCTCAACAAAAACAAATTACTAAAATTTAATATATTAGGAAAGTTAAGAAAACACATTTAGTCCTCATCTTAAGAGACAAAGCTAGACACAATGGGCAGTCTTATATTCAAGGCTTAAATATAACTTTAGTTGCTTTTCAACATTACCACACATACAAATACATCTACATATGTGGGGATGAAATGCAAGGCTTTTTGTTTAGCCAGGTGTCTGAGTTTTAGTGGATGGAATGTCTTGGTGGTCCATGTGTGACTTTGTTTGTATTTGGTCATGTGTGCGCATGTTAATACACCTTAGGAATGTGTTAAAAGTAAAAATATTCTGTGGAATGTTTTTAAAGATAGATGCAATAAATTCATGTCTGCAGCATTAGTTGTCAGCAAGCAACATGTACCACTAATACATCTGTGTGCAGTCGGAGAAGTTTGGAATCAAATGTGACATAGAAGAGGATAGTCACACAGCTTTAGGGGTCTTTCTTTTTTCATATTTTCGCATGTTCCTGCAGAAGCGATACTTTATTTCAATAATATTTTATGTGACAGACAAACACAAAGTATTGCACTATGGAAAAGAGAGAAGGTAGGAAAATAATCCATGTTTTTCTGTATATTTTTCTGAATTGAAAATAAGAAAAGAAATGCTCAAGTCTGTATTCAGCCAACCAAAGAAACAGTTGTACTGAAATTACAACTATAAAATTTTTGAGTTATACTCCTTTCAACTTTGAAGATATAAATACAAAAATGTTAACCTATTTTTCCTTTTTTTTTAAATAAAATAAACTGCAGTAAAATTCAATGGAACACATCTTTGGACATCTATTTCTTAAGTCTGGCCATTGATTCTCAATAGAATTCACACCAGGCCTGTAACTTGGCCATGCTAACACATATACACTCACCGGCCACTTTATTAGGTACCCCATGCTAGTAACGGGTTGGACCCCCTTTTGCCTTCAGAACTGCC
>NW_015150553.1:486124-500931 GCF_000732505.1 Cyprinodon variegatus | reverse complement strand
TGCCTAAATGCACTGAGTTGCCGCCATGTGATTGGCTGCTTAGAAATTCAGTGTTAACGAGCAGTTGGACAGGTGTACCTAATAAAGTGGCCGGTGAGTGTATATCATCTGATCTGAATTATTTTAATTTTGTATCTGCCAGTATATTCAGAGTATCTGTCCTGTAGTCATTTGTAACATCTAACAGCCTCTAACTTACTTTTACTTTACCTGTAATTTTATTTTGACTTTACAGTTATGCAATACTTGGTCTTGGTCTGTTACATAAAAGCCAAATAAAACACATTTAAATTTATAGCTTCTATGTGAGAAGCTTAAAGTGCCTGACTACTTAAGCAGGGCATTCTATATATAGCAACATCTATTTTTCTGTCCTTCTACTCCTGTAGGTCAAGGGGCTCAGAGTGGTTTGATTACCCCATCTTTTGGAATGAAGGGTAACGGCAGTGCCAGTGTCCTCACCGGTCCTGTTCCAGCAAGACCAGTGCCTCAACCCCACCCTAAAGATGAGGACACCCTGGTCCAGATGGCAGAGCATATTCCTGCTGGGATGCGAACCCCTATGTGTGCCCACTGCAACATGGTGATCAGGTTAGGAACTATTGTTGTAACTAATACTGCAGCTAGGTTTAAAGGTATTATAAAAAGTTGAATGTTCTGTTCTTAAGTTAAATTGCTATCATATTTGTGTTGACTTATGTAAAGATAAATTTCACAAGAAAGACAGCTGGAATAACAGAACCATTTTTATTTTTATATTTATTTAATTTTTTTTGAAGCAATAAATAAAACCAGTAAATTTGCTCATTAAGTTAAAAAGAAAATGGTTCAACTTTTAGCTAGTTGTCTTATTTTATATGGCATAAAGATATCCAAGTAGCTGTTTTAAAACATGTTCAGAGGGTTTCAGGAATCTCATATGTTTGTTTCAGCTTGTTTGCCCCTTACCATATGTACTCAGTACAGACTCCATGCCAATGTTCCTACTTGATGAAACAGAAAATCCACTCGCTCAATAAAATGTTTTATATTCAGTGTCTTTGGCAGCGACTGAGGAGAAGTAATATATGTTCCAGTTTACAAATGTGCAATCTAGTTTATCTAATTATATCATAGATGGCCAAAAATGAAAGTTTTAACAGTGACAAAGATTCTTGTCAATCCCTGCTGAAAATTTACACTGCTGATATTTGGAAAAAACAAACAAACAAAAGAACAAAAAAATGTGACACTGTCAGCATAAATAATGAGTTTGTTAGATAATTAGTTTTAGTTTTGTGTTCTGTTTTTACAATAATGATTAAAACGAAGGTGATGTTGGCAAACACAAGATAAATCACTTAGTTGGCAGGAAGGTCACTCTTGAATTAGGCTACTTAATATTTAAGCTATGATAATTGATGTGAGACCCTCTTGAGTAAACAATCCTTGAATAAAACGGAATAAACCTTCAAAAATGTTGCACAAAAAGAGTAAGAAATATCAAAACTCTTTCTAGAGTATTTTAGTTGAAAGGAAGAAGCAACCTTAAGGTTATGTTTCCTCTATGGCACAACATAATAAGCTAGTTCTTCACTGTCCCTCTTGTGTACATTCTGTCTTATCCGGTAGCTGACCAGCCTGACCTGAATTTTATCTGTGATGGTGTCACCCGAAACTGCTTGGTACTGAAAAGATCAGGTTGCCCACATGCTGACAGCTGTGCTGCTGTCAGACAAGGCTTGAATAAGCACACCTATTGTTCTCAGTGAATTAAGCTACCTTGTTTTCTCACTTTATTTAATCACCAGAGTGAACAAGGCCAAGGTACTGTCTTAGCTGCAGTCGTTCACAGGTTACGTCTATATTTCTAAAGTATATTCTTTTAGCTGTTATAGAGAGAACTGTATCAATTTATCAGTTAGCTAATATACCAAAGCTTTAGCAATCAAAATGCTGTATCCATGCATTACAGCATATTTATTGGCACCGCATGTTAGGATGTTTAAAAAAAAACTAAAAAAAACATTTTGTTTCTATCATTACCAATAACAGGAGAGAGCATATGTGTTTGCAACAGTTGAATTGTGTCTGTCATTGCATACATACAACCAAAGGTGTATAGAATATCTAAAGAGCAATAAGTTTCAACCATTGCCTTTTACAGCTCCACAACTCAGACTAGGCAGGGCTTTAACTTTCTGGATCTGGATTATGGTGACCAGATTTCTTAAATAAAATCTGGGGATATTTCAAGCTGGTAGATAAAAAAGAAATTCAACTTGTTATGATGAAATTAGAAAAATGGGACAGTAATGGTTTAATTTATTTTCACATTTTTATTAATATTTAAACAACAAAAATCAAGTGTAAAAGCCAGGAATGATTCTCCGCTGTTTTTCTTAAGATTAATAAATATATAAATCTTTATTGATATTTTTAGAAAACTAGCACTGTGTCTCTAGGTTGGGGGAAAACAAATGTGGGTAGGAATGGAGGGGGCAAGGGTGGTTGGCGGGGCTTATAATTTTGTGGGGCCAAAACATCTCTGTTGCCCAAAAAAAGAGAGTAACAAGAGGAAAAGAAAAATCAGAAAAGTAAATACAAACATTTACCCAACATATACCCTATTCCTGTGGCTACCTGTGGAGACAGAGCTCCCCCTCTTTTTCTAAAAAGTGCAACAACGTCTCATTCTGTTCACATCTGCACAGCAATGAGAATAGTTTTTTTTGTGTGTTAACATGGATCAAAAATCAGTAGCTCCTAGTAGTACTCCTGTTGATTTTAAAGTTAGATCAGGTACTGTATGTAGCAGAATTGAATGCTTCTTCATTATCTCTCCTTGCTTTATTTCAGAGGACCTTTTTTGGTGGCAATGGGAAAATCCTGGCACAAGGAGGAATTCAACTGTGTCCACTGCTGTACATCTTTGGCAGATATAGGCTTTGTGGAAGAAAAGGGATCTGTGTATTGTGAACACTGCTATGAGGAGTTCTTTGCACCAACCTGCAGTCGCTGCCATGCCAAGATATTGGGGGTAAGAGGGTGTATCTACAGCTAAAAACAAGACTTGATAGTATTTTACTATCAGTAAATGAGCACTGCAAAAAAGAACATCTAAATTGCAGAAACTGACTAAATGTGACAACTAAATGCGGTTCCTGTTAATCTGTTTTCAACCATGAATGTTCCATTATTAAAGTTTTTGTTTCAGTTTAATTTCTTATTGGGATAAAAGCAGAAAATGGATGGGTGCTTATTAACTAGCCTGCTGATTTTTATACAAAGATTCTCTACCAGTCTTTACTAAAATGACTTTGTATGTAAATATTGTCACATACTTAATGTAAATGTAAAAATACCTCTTCATTTGAAATGTCATCTACGAAAGGATATGTTATATGCTGAAACCTTTATGTTGGTATATCTCTGTCTTCCATAATTGAAGCTAGGGAATGCAGTGTAGGAGAATTAGATTCAGAGGCCTTAGAGACTGCAAGTGTGGTTTGAACCCAAAGTGCCAAGAAGCTGAAATCACATTTTCAGAGTAGCGCTGACATTTATCCCTCACATGCTCTAACCTCTGTAGCCTCAATCCTTTCAACCCACTATTTCTCACACATCTTTAACCGGCTTATGGCTTCCTATTAACCTGTTTTTCTCACTCCTGTTCTCCTAATCCTTAATTTTACCCTGCCCCCGACTTACTTGCTCTAATAGTTTACGGGTGGGGAAACAATTAGAAAGTCTATCTTTAGTATGGTCATGAGACCCCTGAAAAATAATTTACACCTTCATTTACACAATTGATTCCTTTCTATTACTCTTGAGAAAGTAAGATTATCTCTGTAGCATTTGTGTCAATACAAATCCGCTAAGACATCTCTATTACACCTTGAACTCCAAAAAATGTTTTATATTCTATTTTCAGGAGGTGATCAATGCTCTGAAGCAAACATGGCATGTCTATTGCTTCATGTGTGCTGCCTGTCAGCAGCCAATCAGAAACAACACCTTTCACCTGGAGGAGGGAGAACCCTACTGTGAGCAAGGTCAGTTGACAGGGTGAAATGTCAATATTTGTGCCTTGTTTTAGGAAATTTCACCGATGTGGAATATTGTTAGTTATTATTATTATTATTATAAGACTCTTTGCAGTAGTCTACTGTATTTGTATAGCACTGATATTTTAGTAAAACTATTATTTGAAAAGAAATCTATTAAAGAAAACTATTTAAAAAAAGAGTCTAATGTACAGAGGAGAAAATACTGTACAGCTACTGTAACAACTGCATACTCAAATCAAATGCTGTAAAATGCATTAAAATAAATCAAACAATGCAAATGTAACATAAAAAAAACAACAGCAGACTATAATAATGAAGGAATCAGGGGATTTTAATGATTTTTTTAAATCAACAATTTCCCTGATATTTAGTGCAGCAAGAAGGTCCTATGTTCGATTCACAGCCTAGGGTCTTTCTGAAAGGAATTAGCATATTCTGTCACAGTCCAAAAGCATAATTGTTAAGTTAATTGGCATCACCAAAATTGATCTACAGTAGAAGTGAGTATGTGTTTACATGGTTCTATGTCTATATACTAGATACTAGTACAGGTTGCCAGTCCACTAATATGGACTGGCAACCTGTGTACTCCGCTTTATGGGAGTAGACTACCGGAGTTTGACAGAAGATAGATGAAAGGATGGATGTTTTGTTGACCCTGACCATTTCTCCTATGTTCGCACAAAGGCATCTCCATCCATCAAAAAGAACAACCAGAACGTTAAATCTATTCTGAAGGAAAGCTCAACTTTGGTCTTATCAAATAAAGACAACTTCTCAATGTTTGCTGTGTCCTTTACAGGATTTTTATTCAGAGCCTCGTATTTTTTACAACTGGCTTTGTTCTTTACACTTTCACAGCCCTATTTACAGGGAACATGACCGATACCTATCCCATAAACAGATTGCTCCACCCAAGTACCTCTTTGCACCTTTTGCCTACTTTTTAAATATTGTAAAGCCAAAGGATGTTTAAAAATGTGCAATGTACCATATGTTGTCAGTATCACACTTCTTTTTTCATCATTCTTTTTAAGTAAAAACAGTATAATGACAAATATTAAAGACTCTGCTATTATTTTGTATTTGAGCACGATTATCATATTAAGACAGCATGGTATACATTTCATATGTTGACTTCTTGACTTAAGGTGTTAAAATTAGTCCCAATGATTAATTCATTTTTGAAGTGTTTTGGCTGCAAAGAAGCTAACATTACTCACTTGGAAATGCCTGTAAGTAACATAACAACTGGTTTATAACCTGTTCAAAGCATTACCTAGCTTATTTATTTGAAATAGTTAATTCATCTCACAGAGCTATTAAGAGGAAAGTGGTTAGAGGACAATTAAATCAAATGACATTGTAGACATATTAGTAAAAATGTATTACAATTCAGTATCAGTTTAATACCTTTTTGAAGTTATTTTGATACCTTAAAAGCATTAAAAGTTTGTGTCAAACTGTGAACAACTTAGATACTGAAATGAGTCTGTTGCCGCATCAAAGCTAACATCACTAAGAGTGTGGGTTGTTTGATATAATAAGCTCTAAATACCACTTAGGGGAAGAATTAGGTGGTGTGTGGGTTATATGCGTTCTATGTTTAGTACCTTTCTGATGTAAGACACAGTTGCTAAATACCTGTAGGCATCTGAGGGGTAATAGATGACTGAACAGTCCACTGATTGGACACACTCACTAACCAAATTATGCTGGGAGATGTTTTATCCTCCTACAGTGGAAAAAATAAACTGTCATATAAAGAAAAGTACTATAAGCCCTCTTTTTATAAGAAATAGTTGGATTTGAATTAGAAAAAGGCACTGTTTTGCGGCTTTTATACGGTTGCTTTAAAAATCTGTGAGAATACTATTATAGTTTAATCTGACTGTCAGTAACACACTTAAAACCAGGATGCTTCTAAAATTTGGTATCTGTCATTCTTTATTTTAAAAACAGACTTTTACAGCTTGTTTGGTACTGGTTGCCATGGCTGTGAGTTCCCCATTGAGGCTGGGGACAAATTTCTGGAGGCCCTTGGTTACACCTGGCATGATACCTGCTTTGTGTGTGCTGTAAGTGAGAATGTTACACACTTGCGCATTACATTTAGCACATGTCAGACTTAAAGTATGTAATGAAGAATCATAATCATATTGCTACATTTGAGTAATGGGCTCTATGCAAAACTCCACTACTTCCTTAATTACTAATTACTTCCTTACTTAAGGCAGCTCTTTGTTTCCTGTCTTTCACTGGTGGATGAATGGATTAATCCAGGTGTGCCTGACCTTAGTAACCATGACCAGACTCATCTGGTTTAATCTGTTCATCTAGTAATAAAAGACAGGAAACAAAAGAGCTGCCTTTACTTTAGTTCAGGAAGAAGTGAAGCTGGGAATGGAGCCCATCAAGTCAGAGCTAATAATTTTTTATTTTTTTTTAACATTATTGTGTATTTTATGTTATTCTGCTTTAATATATTTATTTTGATTTCTTTACAGGTTTGCTGCACGTCTCTGGAAGGACAGACCTTTTTTTCCAGAAAGGATAAACCTCTTTGCAAGAAGCATGTACACACAGTGAAGATTTGAACCACCAAATCTTGAATATTTGCTGTCACTTGTCTGAGGATGAAAGAATACTGACCTCCAGGCTGGTGGTCCCTCTTCTCAGAGGATAATTCAGTGCTTATATTTAAAAGTTAAATGAGGAAATAACCAAATAGTTTAACTTTATTTTATTCCTTAAATACATTTATTGCACTTACAAACACAAGACATTGCACTTTTTGTTTGTTAATTTTGTAACACCAGTTATTACAATTTTCTTACACAGAAATATAGAGTTTGATTAATTACATAATCCTTATTTTAATTAAAAATTTTCTCTGTATGCTTAGAATATAATCTGCACCAATCATTATCCATCACATATTGTTATTGTTAAAAAATTAAAAATAAAATTGCAGCATGTTCATATCCAGACATAAAATGTTTCCTAATATTTTCATAGATCATTAGAAACCTGTCTGAATTTTTCATTCTTTTATTTATCTATATGAAAAATAATAGTATAATAGTAGCAGTAATACCATTCAAATTACAAGCATAATTCAAAACATTGAATTTTGCATTTAAGGAACTAAAATTAGATGACTTAGTTTTAATTGGGGTTTGAACTATTCATCTAAGATAGTTATTGGATTTCTCTTTGTATAGTATATTCTGGTGTTTGCAAAAACTCTGATATTTCTAAAGAGAAAGGAAAGGAGATAATAGCGTAAAGTTTTAGATTTTTTTTTTTTTCCGGAGGGCAGACCTATTTTCAATTTCACCTAAAACTTATAACACAGACATATTTTGCTGCATTTTTTCCCCCAGATTCAACAGTTGAAATGTACATTTACGTTAGCTGTACATACATTTTCTCCTAGAGGACAGTATTTTTATGTTTTTGGTTTTTTTTGTTTCATTTTTCTTGTTTTTATTGTTTGTTTTGTTTCGGGGGTGTTTGTGGCAACTTTGTAGTTATTTGTATTCTTCTTCGGAATTATTGTTGTATTACGATGCAAATTAGTAAAAAGGCCATTTTATATCATCATGGAACCTAAAGAGACGTATAGTGTGTGTACAATGGTAACAAAAATAATTTACATTTACTTTTTTTTTAATCATTTATTAAGATATGCTTATAAGATAAGATAAATGTGTCTGTATTATTTCATAAATTATGTTTTTCAACTCTCCAGTTGGAAGTGTTTTGTGTTTCTTAGTATTTGCTCATAATATTGACTCATGATTTTTTCATCTTATATTATCGAGTCAAACTAGTTTTGTTGTTTAAAAAAACAAAAAACCAAATAAAACCTTATACTGTTGATAGCTTTTTAATGTCTCAGCTCAGCTCCAATTATGTTAACGGGGCATTCTCCATCAGCTTCCCTGCTTAATCCTCCCACAGCTGCTCTAAATCTCCTCTGATTCAATCATCTGGTTTAGTTGTCATCATTCACCCCTCCTTTAAAAATTCAAGCTCTTAACTACTCATATTCTGTGCTAGATTATTCTATTACCATCCTTATTAATGCTGGTTATTCTCCCGGTGCACCATTGGCCTGATTATCCTGCATTTTCTCATTTAATTTTCTCTGATTTTTTTAGTATTAGAAGCTATGATGTTGCTTAAGCTATGAAACTGTGTCTTTTCCAACATGAACAATGGCAGTTAAATCCTGATAAATATTTCACAAAGGTGTCTCTGTCACAATCTGCCCTGATAGCTCACCTTAATTGTTCACATTATTCACCTACTTAATTTTGCCCGGTTCCTGATTACTCCTTATCCTATCCACCTGGGTTTCTGCTTTATATTCGGCTCAGTCTGAGTTATCTGGGCCAGATCATCATTGCTCTTATGCTTATCTCTTAAGCTTATCTGTTTCGTTAGTTTTTAGTTAGTTCCAAGGTGTCCTTGTTCATGGCAGCCAGCAGATTGAGAGGGTTTTCTTGTCTGTCTTGTCTTCTGATCGTGTTCTGGTCCTTCTCCGTGGGGCCCTCCGACTTTTGGATCGGAATGCGGAGAAGGTCCATTTTTTTCCTGTAAGCCTGGCTCCAAGGATTAGACCAGTTTAAAGTTTCCTCCAATAATCCCAATAGCATGTCTTCTCTCTGTCCCTCAATCACTAAGCCAGCCTGTTGGCATCCTATCCTGCCTGCCTGCATCTGTGCGTATCTGTTGGGGCACGCCTTCTGGACCTGTTCTGACCCTGAACCTACCTAAACGCTTGAGGATTCCTGGAACCCAGGATCTGTCTGTTCCTCGGCAGACTACGGAACCCTGGATCTCGGAACCATTCATGCCTGATCGATTTTCCCCCTGACCTGTTCTCCAGGGCTGTAGCATCGGGGACACTCTGGGCGTCTCAGGGCCGCATCTCCTTTGCAGTGTATCGGTTGATCCTGCCTATAATTGAGACATTGGACTGAACCTTTGAACCGGGTGGGTCACTCGCTTGGATGGTCATCTCCTGTCGGATGGTCGTGGTCACTTGCCTGTGTTTCTCCCTAAAGAGTGTCGGTGGTTGGGCAGTGGCCTGCCCCCCTCCTGCAGTCGCTGCAGGCCCGCAGATCCACATCAGCGCTTCTGTTCTGTCCGTTTATGTTTTTGTTTTAATAAACGTTTTGAACTTTCCTACTGACTGTCTCACCTTGAGTATTGGGTCCATCTGTCCCGTTTACAGGCTGAGTCTACCAGACTATCAGGTGTGAAAACAACCTAAATCTACAATGAAAACATTTCACTAAAATGTTGCAAGCTTTAGTGGACCAAAGAAAAAATCAGATAACTTAATTCTAACATTATACACTAAATAGAATATCTACTTTTATATATGCCACCATCACACCCAATTGATATAAAATTATTATAAAATGCAATAAATAAATCCATCCATCCATCTTCTTCTGCATATCCAGGGTCAGGTCGTGGGGGTAGCAGCTACAGTAGGGAGTCCCAGACGTCCCTCTCCCCAGCCACTTGGGCCAGCTCCTCCAGGGGAATCCCAAGGCGCTCCCAGGACAGCCGAGAAACATAGTCCCTCCAGCGTGTCCTGGGTCTCCTCCCGGCGGGACGTGCCTGGAACACCTCACCAGGGAGACGTCCGGGAGGCATCCTAATCAGATGCCCGAGCCACCTCAACTGGCTCCTCTCGATGTGGAGGAGCAGCGGCTCTACTCTGAGTCCTCCCTGGATGGTTGAGCTTCTCCCGCTATCTCTAAGGGAGAGCCCAGACACACTACGGAGAAAACTCATTTCAGCCGCAGTATCTGGGATCTCGTTCTTTTGGTCATGACCCAAAGCTCATGACCATAGATAAGGGTATAAATATAAATAAAAAATCCTTAAATATGCAAATTCAATGCTGCAATTTAGTAATAAAATGTCTTATTGAATACATTTATTCATTTTAAAGAAATATACACATTTAGACAATGTTTATAAATATACAGAAAAATAAAGAAATACATTTCAATATAGTTGCCAGCTATAAAAGTTTTCCAACCCCTGGAAATTTTATTTTGTGCTGTCAGTTGCTGATTTTTTTGCAAACCCAGCTTGTGAGTTGAATGAGTTGTGGAAATGGTGGTGGGTGGGAAGTGGGGGGGCTGATGAGACAGCCCATGTGTCCGTCTCTCGCTTTTCTGCCCCTGATCGAAAGTGAAGCAGTCTGAGAAAAGTGCTCCAACTTTGGTTTGGATCAGAAAGAGCCGCGCAGCAACTCACACACTGGCATCAAACAAGAAGCTAGAGAAGCAAACAAAGGTGAGTAAACTAAAGCAGGAGATTTACAGCAGCGGGGGTTTCTCTCATTGGTTCGTTTTTCATGCGCGATGATTGAGAGTCGCAGATTAAAGTTTGACAGGCTCAACTTTTTTTTTTTTCTTTTTTGAAGGGTGTTGACAGTCTACGCGTGAGGCGGACTTCTTTGCTTAAGATTTAGATTTATACCTTTCTTAAATAACTGAGTAACAGTTAAAGCGAGTTTTTGCACACGTTAACAGTGATCCCACAATTCTCGCCTCACTGTTGTGTGATTTATAAGGACTTTTTCCACAAAAGAAATAACAAATAACTTAGAAGCAGGGTTGCAGTCATTATGTTCTTCCCTCTTTTGTAAAACAAACTTTATCCTCCTCTATGAGTGTTTTGCAACATATTCCTATCGCCTGATTATTGCATGTCAGAGTCCTTTTAATCTCTGAAGATTATTTGTACAGTCCAAGAAAATGGTATGCATAATGTGTGTATGCTCGTTCCTTTTATTTCAGATTTGCAGATTTGAACAACAGCCTGTAGCAATGAACAACCTACAGCCCAGTATTCCCCACGCACCACACTTATATTCACAGGCATGCACACATTCAGCTCTCCCTCTGAGTCCTGTAACCAGTTCCAGGTGTTTCTCAGTGTGGGTTATGGCAAAAGTATATGTACATATGTGTGCGTATGAGCAACCCTGTGAGTGTCTATCCAGATGGCACAATACCTTGGCTCCTGAACTTACCCCACCTCATCTGTGGGGGGTGCAGAGGTCAGTAGGGGACCCTGCAGGAAAACACTCAGCAAATGTGAGTGAGAAAGACTGAGGTCCAGACATGTATTTGTGTGTAGACAGGAGGGGGTGTGGGGGTATAAGGATTTTTCTCATCTTTCAGTTTGAAAGTGTTTGTAGTTGTTAGGACTTCAGTCTTATTCAGGTTAGAAACCTTTAATGCAAATCTAAATCAAAGAAAAAAAAAAACTCTGCCAAAACCTCGATTAAGTCTCAGTTTGTTACTGCAAAAAAACAAACAAACAAACAAAAAATTCTGTGTACAAAAAAAAATATATTAAAGGTATTGTGGAGGATCTTTACAAATTTTTGAAAAGACCCGCCTACTCCAATAAATAAAAAAATGCACATGCACAACCCTGTACCCACTCCTGAGAGGAAACGCCTATTAAATGCATGTGAGAGAATACAGGAGCCAATTTCTCCTTGTGCACGCTGTTTAAAAGTTGCTATTTGCATCGCTCATTCAAGCTTACTTTCCAAAAGAAGGTTTGCAATTTTTCTACTATGTCAGTCTCACCACTGGTAAGTGAAAATAAGGACGAGTGTGTGAGAATGATTGACAGTTAGGAGAATCACTTATGGTCCACCTGGAAAAAGAACATCCTCCATTATACCATTAACTAAAACAGAAATACAAACTGGCGCATACTGATGAAAAATCACATAACATTGTTGGACCTTAACTGCCTCACTAAAAAGAGCAAATCTACTTGATAGATGCTTAAAATTTGCCTGTCTGGAAAGAAGTTTAATGAGAAAAAACTTAAAAAAAAAAAACTGACAGGGAAAATGTTAATTAATAAGACCAAGTCAGGGAAAATTCATTTTAAATAAGATTAATTCAGAATGAGATCAGTTTCTAAGTAAAGGGACAAAAATTAGCTAAACATTTTCCTGTAGGAAACATAAGCACCATCTGGTTTGAAAAAGCTGTTATTTCAGAACTGCTATTTCAGAAGTTTTTTTTGTCAATTTGTTCCAATGTTTTAAAGAGATTTAATTTGTCATGAAACACAATCAGAATCAGGCATACTTTAATAATCCCATAGGGAAATTACAAGAAAAAAAGCCCATAGATTTGTGCAGGATTAATTGAACATATGCTGGACTGTCCCCATGCCACCTTTTTAATGCTCATTTTACTAAACCGCAGACTGCTTCTAGTAATATAGCACTTTTTTAAAACATCAGCTGGGAAGCTATAGGCAGAGCGTCTCTTTAACAGCAAACTGCTGGCTCAATACCAGAGCTGATAGCCTAACTAGCTACTACCTAATATCAGTTTGTTAGACTCCCAATGTTACTCTACTTAATAAGAATCTTTACTCAAAACTAATACTTAATTAAGATGTTTTCAACCCTTTTTTGATAAGTCCATTTTAAAGTAATAATGAATAAAAAACATTTATATCAAATACCATAACAGTGTAACTATAGTTCAATGTATTTTCCTTCTGTTTTTAGCCTTAGAATGAGAACAGTGGAAAATAACAAGAAAAATAAGTTGGACTGCAGGATAATGGGAGTTTTAAAACTCTTCAGGTGAACTTGAGAACAATTTGCTGGTTTTAAACCTTCCTTAGATCAATTTCCTCTACTTGAACTAAGAGGTGATAAGGATCAAAAACAAACTAAGATAAAGACCTCCAGGCACAGGCTGTCCTTTTGAAGATCTTACTCATTTTTAATTACTGTGTCAGGGTGATTTATTGAAATGTTCCAAGAATCTTCTTTACCTGAGAACCTAAATTAATCTTTCACAGTCTGTGTTTTCTGCAGAGTGAAAAAAATCCTTAAAGCCTAATATTCTGAAATGATAAATCTCTCAAAATGACCTGTAGTTGGCATGGATCCAGTTTGTCAGGAGGTTCCTGACTAAAGGTAGAAACAACCACAGAAAAGTTGTGTTAATTGTCATTGTGGGTATGTAGGAGGTTTGAAGTTTACTTATGCAGCTAATCCCTTATGGAAACAAACCTAATCCCACTTTATCACATCTTGAATAATGTGGATTTATTGTTACTTGAAAACTATAAATGAATGTGCCTTAAGTAGTAGACTGCCACTCAGCCTTGATACAGTTTACAGTTGATCACACCTTTGCACTAATGAAAAAATTATCCTAAGCATGTCATTAGTTCTGTGTTATGAACTATTTTTTTAGTATTTAAGTGGTGATATGAGATACTTTGCTCTACTCAAGCCTCTTCTGTAATACATATTTTATGGAGAGGATTGTATACAATAATTATAAGTGGGCTTAAGTGGATTAATATGGATAGTTAGTAATGGCTTATTTTGAAGCAAGCATCTGTTTTAAATATTTTATTTTTGGTAATGTAAGAAAAATAGAAAATGTGCACCTTTAACTACTGTTTATGTTTGATTGTGTTGTTACTTTTTTTCCACTGAAGCAGAGAGGGATTGAGACATGTTGATGCTCAAGTCTCTAGTTGGAAATTGATATATTTTTTTGTGCCTTTATGTTTTCTTCTGACTAAAGTTTTCAAATTATGTGCAAACACACCTTACTGCTTTTCTGTGCGAAGTCAAGGCTGCACACCAGAGTATCCAGCTTAAGAAAAGTTGCAATTGTAGATGAAATATTTTTGGTTTGGAGAAAATTTTTTTTTTTTGATAAATTTACCTTTAAATTTGCATGCCTTCCATCAACACTGTAAAACATTGAATAGAAGTGTGTAGATTTCTCCTGAAATAAGTGAATTTTGTCTTGTTTTAAGCACATAGGTAAGACAATTTTCCAAAAAATAAGATGATTTACATTCAAAATAATAATCAAATTTCTGATTTCAATTGCATATTATCTAATTTTTCTAATTTAAGGGCAGAAAGAGTCTTTCCACTGGAACTTTATATTTATCTGCTCCAATTACGCCACACTTATTTTAAGGAAGTTTACATATTTTAGATCACTGTTTGCAGTAAATGGTAGGCTGAGAATTTACTTTATAAAGACGAAGGGTATGTTATGAGAAATGAGAGGCAACAGCTGATGTGAATCAGAGAAACCCCACATACAATACTATGATAAAATGCAATTACAAACTTTATAACAATACTCCAGTTATGAACGCTGGTTATCATTATAAATTTGCATTACTTTGTCTATTATAGTCTGACAAAGTAGTTAAAAAACCTGATAGCATTAGTATGGTTATCAAGGACGTTTTCTTTAATATTCTGCATGAGTTTCACCATTTTATTTATTTTGTTTGAAACACTTTGTAACAGCCTGTTAAAGGAACAATGTGTAACTTTTTGTCAATAGAGGCATTAGACATTTTACAGTCTCCCTCTGTGATCTGGAATTTGATAGCAGATATCTTTTGACCAATAGACTGAGAAGTCATGGACTTACTTGTAAAGAAAAGGCCACATTCACCCCTCTAGAATAAATCCTACATCAAAGAGCCGAAAATATGTCTGACCCGGTAAGTGTAGGGCTGAAACAATGAATTGGATTAATTGTGATTAATCAATTATTGAAATAATCATAATCTAATTTAGTAATCAGTTAATCATTAACTAGAGTATAGAGACTCTAAAACATGCCTTTAGCTGACAGAGAAACCCACATAGAGCTTATACCAAAATTGTAAAAAGAAAAAGGATATATA
>NW_015150553.1:483259-486097 GCF_000732505.1 Cyprinodon variegatus | reverse complement strand
TATATATATATATATATATATATATATGAACAATTTCCGTTTAGGATAAAAAACATGTTTTGGTCTTTCTGCATTCTCTATCCAGAACTCTTCAAGTGGGAAGCTTTAGCTTGAACTGGTCTAATTTTGTAAAAACTCTTCTTTAAGGAACTTTTGAATATCCGATTATTAATTGATTAATCAAAAAAATAATCCACAGATAAATATATCTGTTTTGTCGCATTAAAAAACCCTTTACCTTAACACTAGTGTTTAAGGGAAGCTCAGAGTGCGATAAATGGCGCTCTAGATCACATGATCCAGTTAGCGAAGAATCCAATCTTCTGAGGTTACCTAGGCAAGATTTGGGTAGCCTGCACTGAGCATCAATACACACCATATGCTGTATATTGACCTGAAAAATTATTTAATATCAAATAAAAACATTTTTTTGTGGTGTTTCTTTAAAAATATTAATTACCAATGGTAAACTATACATTTTTATAAGCCTGAAAACCTTCATTGTCATTCTAATCATGCAGAACGTTTACATTTATTATTATGATGCATTTTAAAGCTAAGTGCTATTTATCCTCTTGTGTGTTTGCTGGTCAGTTAGGCTGTTGGCTGAATATGCATCAGGCTTTGTTTTAACTACAGTATTGCAAGCATGTAAAGTACCTTACAAAATATAAAAATCTTTTGAACTTTTTCTTTCTTTTGTTACAAGTAAAAACGATTTTTTGTTTTTTTTAACAATGCAATGTGTGTTAAGAAAAACAGCGTTAATCATCAGCTTCTTGCTTTTTTTGTAAGATAGTCTTTCTTTTAAGATGTGGACAATAAAACAAACAAACCTCTCCTGATTGCTATAAAAGACGTGACCCACCTCACTCCCATATTATCTATAGCCATCTTTACTGTAAGAGATAAGACCAGAGCTGACTTGGATAAAGTATTTGTAACTGTCCAGCAGCATTTTTGTAATATCATAATTATTAGTAAATCAATTCAGAACAAAGTATTACTATAAGAGTTGCTTTGTTGATGGTCTAAAGCAGGTTTCTGTGCTGTTGTATAAGATACTGTAGCTTATTAGATCACATGATCAGTTTAAGCCTGTGTCGCATGGGGTGGATGTGAAAACATACTAACAGCCAGGCTCTGATGTCATCATTTGACTGTTTTCTTTCCATACCAATAAATACCAGCAGGTTTCAATGCTCAGAGACTCCTCTCTCCATTTTCACATTTGCACATTTTTTAAGAACATTGTGCTTATAGGCTTGTGTGTAGCCAGGCTTTTAAAACTCACCATTTCGGTTAAGTTTTAAATTATGGATATTTTAATGACTGTATACGGTAGTTTCAAAAAGAGAAAAGATCAGCTAGCTAAGCCCTAAGGATACTTAAGCTCATGCTGTTTTTCTTTAAACTTTTAAGCTTTTTTTCTTCTGTTTGGTTTGGCTGAATTTCTAATAAGGGAAGGTCCTTTGGTGCCCTCAAAGGGAAGAAAAAAACAGGAAAGAAATGATGGAGTGATGACTGGGATGCTAAGAGAGAAAAATAGGTCTGAGGAAGGAATGATAACCATCTGGATTCACTTTGTGACAAATTCATCCCTTATGCCCCCCAAAGTGGAGACCTCCAATTTCCATGGTGCTTTCTTTAAGGTGGTGTTCCACCAGTGATAGCAAAAACATTTGTCTGAGAGGGAGAGTCATTGTTGAGCTTCAGGAAGTTCTTTCACTATGTCTAGACATCCCTTGATTACTAAAGCTTTTATTAAAACTAATACTTTTATGAGGGGCTAGGTCTCTGGAATTTTTGAAAGACAAACAACATCTGGATAAGCCACAGTCAGTCATTCCTGATAGACAGAGGTATCAAGTATCAGCTTCCTGGGTACTTTGGTATGTGTGCAGCAAGATATATAAATCACTTCAAGCTGTTGCATAGTAATAATTCTACGAGAAATTTTTAGTGATTAAAGGTCAAACTGAGGGGTGGAAAAGTCTGGCTTCCTGCATTTTTGTAACGTTTTTTAAAAGATTACTAGTCCTTACTTTGGGTAAAAGCCAGTTTTTGTAAGGTTTAAAATTTTATTAAGATGAATGTTTTGTTTTTATCAGTTCTTTTCTGCAGTCCTTCATGCTTTTGCGATCATATTAGGTGCTAGTCATTTTTTTACCTTCACCATTCAGGCGTTTTTTTATACTGACATCCATTAACCATAGCCAACTCATTGAATTTGTGTGTTTTCATAATAACCCTAATATTTATGATAAAATGATGTCTTTAAAATGAAAAATTTTAGAAATTTTGAAGAGAATAATTAACACACTAACAATACCTTGGAATCTTCCTGCGTGTATGTACCTGGTGTCAACAGAGGCACATATGCATACAGAAAGTAAGTTTTTATGATTTTGTTTTGTGGACATGCAACTCCATACAAATCCAATCCTTGAGTTGTTCCAATGCAGCGCCAACAGTTCCCAGGAAAATTTTTGAAACAGCCTACCCAAGCCCAAAAGGTTTTGCTGGTGGAAAAGAAAAATTTGGAAAAAACCTAACATGGTAAAACACTGCTTGGATTGAAGGAGATATGCTGCTCTGAAAGTGTTGTCAGCCCCGTTCCAATAAAATCCGATATGCCCTGTTTTGCCATGTTCTTACAAAGTAATTGTTTGTGCAAGAGCAAAGTTTGTGTCCCTGAAATGAAATGCACAGCTGTTTTAAGAAAAAAAAAGTCATCATCGTAATCAATTAACCCATAACCTGGACGTGTGGGAGCTGAGATAGGGACTTAGCATTAGATGGAACTCGTTCTTATTTTATGAATGTGTGTTTTATACA
>NW_015150553.1:466226-482021 GCF_000732505.1 Cyprinodon variegatus | reverse complement strand
TTTCCAGATGGATATGGAGCAATTCCATCTGGCGGAATCAGGTTAGTAAATAAGTATTTCAACTGGACTTGAGAAAATCAATGTTAATATTTGTTACAGTAGCCTTTTTTTGCAATTAGAGGTAAAACGTTTCATACCCCTCCATGATTTCTAACTGGGAGAATTTGCAAAATAGCAGAGTGTTCAAATACTTATTTTCCTGACTGTATGCTGGAGGCGTAGGCTCTACAAGCTGCAAAGTAGGAGATGTAGTTGATCAGTTTTACTTATCGTTAACAAAAAAATATGTTAATAGGCGCTCATCCATTAAATTCTTTTTCATTAAAGTTATTGGTGGCTGATCAATCGGCGCACCACTAATTGAAACGAAGTGTAGTCATCATGTTACAAATGCTTTGCATAAATGCCCTTACCTTGGTACCATTACCTCCAAGCCTTTGAACATGATAGAGAAGCTGGTGTTTCTTTGCAAAGCAGCATGGCTACACGGTGCTTAAGGAGTTTATGGAGTGTTTACATTTACAAACGGAACTGCGCAAATGGATTCTGCATGGTTGTTCTGCAATATTATTCTGGACCGCGCTGTGAATTGATGAACTTTTCTGCTGTTGCATGCTTCCACTCTGGTATTACTTCTCCTGCAAATACCAGGGAGGTGGAAGGTGTTCTAGTGGAAGGTGTTAACACTACAACACTAAAATAAATTCCCTTTAAGCATTTTCGGTTATTTGGACGGTAAAAATTATAAATTTAATTTTGATATACAGTATATTCCCGTGATGTATATGCTCCCACATTGGAGTTGCCATTCTACCAACTGAGCTATCCAATTAGCTTAAGTGGAGGAGAATGACAGGATATTGTGGGACTAACAGGAACAAAGGCAACTGTAGTGCTTGTGGTCATGGGAGCACTTGGGGCAGCAACCTCCACTCTGGACAAGTGGCTTCAACAAATACCTGAAGAAACAGCCAAGATCTCATAGCCAATTGAAAAATGGAGGCACACCAGCACAGTCAGAGCAGATGGTTAATATCAGGCCCTGTAGACCAGTCTATCACAGAAATACTGTTTATTTTGTTTTTGCAGAGTTTTGCAGCTTTGTTTTACAGCTGCAGTTTCTGAGTGAAAAAAGATGGCTGAGATACTGGCTTCCTTTGCTTTCTCCAATACTACTAATCTGGTGAAGTAGAGATTTCAGGGGGCTAAACTTTTTCTCTGCCTGCAGTCTTACAGAAAATTAAGCAGTCTGAAAAGAAAATCTTCTTTTTTAGTTTCTTGTTTGAATAAATTATTAAAAATACTTCCACCAAACAATAATCAATCTTGTAGTGTTTTCAGTTCCAGTTATGTTTTTCAGAAATAAGGACACAGAATAAGAATGGCTCTCTTGAATTTTCTATCTATGACTCATGGATAGGCAAAAGGGCAGGCACCAATTTTGTATTTTCACAACACAGCAACAGTAGGCTACTCACAAAAATGTGTTTCTAAAAATGGAAAAAGTATCTACTTCTAAGACTGATGGAGATGCAGTACTTAAGAAAATGACTAATATTGGCTGACAAAAAAAACTGACCTCTAGTGCTTTATGTAAAGGTGCAGTAAATGTCAATCTGGGAATTAAGTTGACAGGTCTGCCATGGAAGATCTGCCAAAGTACTTCTTTACAGTTGTGTCGTTTGGTTGCATGGTATTGGAGAAACACTCAAGAAAGTGGTTTAATTCATTTTGTAATCATGATTAATTATGTACTATTGTTTTATTTTTACAAAAGCAATATCTTTGCAAAGTTTAATTTTACAATTATATTTCGGTAATACATTTCTGTTGATGGTTACCTTTAGAATAACTGAAAACAGTATTATTTGACTGTGAAATAAAAACAAATAAAATGATTAGCAGCTTTCAGCTTATCTTGCTGCTTGTTTGTTTTAGATTGTTCCCACATCCCACCAACGGATTGAATACTATTATGATAATAATAGTAACAGTAATAATAATGCTATTATGCTGTCATGCTTTGGAGTTTTATTAATTTAATACCCAACCTGTTTCAGGTAATGAATCAGGCAGCCTAACCCTATATGCTTTATTCCATCCAAAAGTCAGTTCATATAAGCCAATGTGATTAATCTGCTTTTTAAAACATGACCACTTGAGATTAGTTGCTGAAAAGAAAAAGGAAACAACAGGTTGAGAAACCCAAAAATAGGAGCATTGCTTTTCTGATAGTATTATTAGTTGATATACAATTTTGAGTAGAGATTCTTCGGAGGAAAAACTTTCATGAACCAATCATGATAATTGATCCCCTGCGACCGCCTGGCGACCTGTCCAGGGTGTACCCTGCCTCTCGCCTATAGACTGGCAGAGATAGGCACTTGCCCCAACGTGACCCTGATGGAATAAGAAGTAAAAGATGGATGGATGGATAGATGGGTTGTAATTGATCACATAACTCTAAAGCTAACCACACAAACTGAGATCTTGTGTTGGACAAATTACTTTCTTTTTTTTTCATTCACTATATGATCTGCAGAATTATACTATGAGGAGAAAATTTAACATTATTCTCCCTCTCTGTCATTTTCTCTCTCTCTTTTCCACCTTATCCACTCTGGATCTGGCCTCTGCAGAGATAAGCAGCAAATGTGCTGCTGCAGATGTACTGTTTTGTATCACATCATCAATACCCTCCTGGGTGAAATTGCATCCATGTTGTGCATGCAGACACCACCTTCCCATGAGATGTAAATTCATAATGGGTGCATCAATATGTTTTCAGATGACGTAATTCCATATAAATTAAACCTGATTGATACCAAATTGAATTTACTCTCGAAAATATTAAATCTGATGCATATGAAATTCAATCTTGAGTGGGTCTGTTTCTTCACTTATGTGTCCTGTGGATTTCTACATATCCATCTTAAAAGGCAATTACAATGTGAAGCAGGCCTCTGGGAGTCTTTAAATTTTGTCTTGTGTCACAGTGTCCATTACAATATTATTTTTTTGATTATATCAGCCAGAAGAAATTGTGCTGTTGATGAAAATCTGCTGGCAAGATGGCACCTAAGCATTTATGATTTGTTTTTATTGCATTTTATTTCTGTCAATGTAGGATTACTTAATGTAAAACATGTAACTTGCAGTAGATAAAGAAAGAAAATTAAGTCCAATGTATAGACTTTGATTTTCCACATGCTATATAGAGAGAGTGATACGATTTTATAGAGTTAAAATGGTGATCTATAAAAACAGAGCTCAACAGATGGCCAGAAGCCAATAAGCGCGATCAGATCAGGAAAAAGCATGAAGCAAAAATTAGAAGTGGAGATTTCAAAAGAGGCCAGATGTTCCTAACAGACCCCTATAGGTACTAGGCCAAAAAGCCATCAAGCAGATGACTACATATTTCCCACAGACAGTTATACCAAATCACCATGATCCCTGGATTCAACCAGCTGGTGAATTTCTTTGTCTAAAACAGCATTTCTCTGATTTCTAATGTCTTTAGAAAAATGTCTTACTTGCACACTTCATTCAGCAATGGAGGCTGCTTCCAGGGCTCACCAGTTTTGTCTTCAGTTATATAGGTGGAGGAGTGTTTTTACAAGCTGAGCCCCCTTGAACCATGTCGACTCAGCTTCCTGTCAAGAGAGAAAAAAAAAAAAATCAGTGATCTCATCTTGCTGAAATCAGTGTTTTGGTTTGGGATGCACATATTGGATATTTTGCCAGTTATTCCCAGTGTTCCTTTTTAGTCAGGTTCTGAAACTAAATCAAGAACTACCTAAAGGTTGAAATCTTTAGGTTAAATTACTACAAAGAAAGAACCCTTTTGTTGTCTTCTGAAATAGGCTCATGTTTAGTTTGACCCATCCACAAATTAAATGAAACATTCCCAGACGGTCATGAATGAATTTGCTGTGGCAGATTCCTAACATCCCTCACATCAAGTATAAAACTGCAAGCATATAAAATGGTTAAACACCAGTTGATATTTTGGTCTGTTATATACCACCTAGTATTGACATTCAACGTGTCCGTCAAGATAATACGGCTCATTATACGTACCAGTTTGGTTTGCGTCAAACAGACCCAAGTTTATTTGCATGGTCCAGTACTCCATTTTAAAGATCTTCAACAGAATTATTTCCATGTCAATTGTGTTTTATTGTGTCTATGTATGGTGTTAAAGCTCTCTTTAAAGGCAGTATTTAATTTTTAATCAAAGGTGGTGGGATTAAGTAATTCAATACAAGGACTAAGCTTAGAGGCACACCTTTGACTACATTCCCTCTTGTTACCACATTACACCCCTAAATTGCAATTCCAGACAGTACACGACCTCACATGTTCCTCTGATGCTTAATTCCTATAAACCTCATCTAAATTCCTCTCTTTTCTATAATTCTGCTTAAATCTACTTTTCTCTATTGAATCTTGGTGACAGTACGGTTCACGAAAAAGGTATCTATGTAGCAACAAAAGCTGCCCTAATGTTGGGGTTACATTAGTAAAAGATAAGGTAATAGGATGGCGAAAGCCAAGTTGTCAGAGACTCCCTTTGTCCAAAGGGGAAACACAATAAACAACTCTGGGCTTTCTAATGTTTCCCCTCGGTTCAGGTTCTAGCTAATCAGCAGTGCACACAGCCGTGACTGTTCTGTTCCAGGGGACTGGAGACGGAGTCAGGGAGGGGGTAGACAGGATCAGGGTCCAACTTAAAATGGCTACAAAAGGGTGGAAGTAGAAAGAAAATGCATGTGTCTTTCGCATGTTCGTCTTTGTCTTTTATTGCCAGGAGAGAGACTCTTGGTGCCAAAAGTGGATTTCTTTTTTTATATTGTAGACAAACAGATTTAGCCAGCAATACTGAGTCACTTAATAAAGCAGACTTAACTGAGTTGTGTTTTTGAGGTTGCGTGATAATCACTATCAGATGTCAGAGGAGAGGGGACATAGAGAGAAAGTCGGCGTGTGTTTGAATGACAAGACAAAGACTGAGAAAAGCACATGAACAAAAAAACTGATAAGGCTGACAAAAGTTGTTAATGTTTTATCTGTTAATAAATATATTGTATTTTCCTCTACGACTCCTTTACTTGACATTTATTTTGGCTTTTTATTTCTAAACTCCAAATAAACAGGTTTAAAACATGTGTTTATTTCATATTTACATTCTATATTTTAAATGTATTTAATCCGTATCTTATTTTCTGTTTCCCACGTGAATATGTGGGTGAGTCCACACTGCTAATTAACAAGTCTGACCTCAATCTAGAAACCGTTGGGTGGTATGTTTAGTTTTGCTGCATATCAAGGTGTGTTACAGCAATTGAGTGCTTACGCTCTACCTCCATTAAGTAAGACTACATTTTAATTACTGTCAGATGGTGGGCAGAGTCCTCGTGTCTGGAGCCATTTACTAGGCCTGGAGCCACCTGGAGAGGAAAAGATGGGGAAGTCGGCAAACTACACACAAAGAGGCTTTCTTTTGTTGTCATAAATGTTTTAGGTAACACAAGTTGTTTTAATATTATTCTACCTCCTATTATTCTATTATGCCATTTTTTTGTCAGTGCTAATCTCTTCAATGCATGATATGTCTGCATTGTCATATTAAAATTTATCTTGAAAAATATTGTCTCAGAAAAATTATAACAATGAAATGCAGTAAAACTCAAAGTTAAAGGCCTAACTATGAATAAAATAACTGTTCATTTGCTTTTTGAAAGGATCAAAGAAAAATCTTCTCCATTCAGTCTGAATTAGTTGTGTCTGTATATTGCATTACATTAAGTTTGAGAGGGTTTAACAAAGACCATGTTTTATGGCCAGACAACAAGTTCAAGTAAGCAGTTCTAGTAACTGCATCTCTTTGCAGTGGGCTTGGCGAAATAGCTTAAAAATTCTAATTTTTCCTACCAAATCAGATATTTTTTCTCACTTAAATTTCATTATAAAAAATACAAATGACATATATTGGTTTTAAAAACTAGCTTTTATTTAATTTATCCCCTCAGAGAGGTGACCTTAATTTAGAGGGACAACAAAATTTTTGCTGTGAAATGCTTTAAAAAAAAAAAAAAAAAATCATGTTTCCCAACTAACAATTAAGATATAACAGACTAAATGTAAGCAGCTGTTGGTAAAAAAAAAATAAATAAATCTTAATTTTCCAAAAATGTAATCTTCATAAACTAAAAATTTGATTAATGGATAAAATTGCTTCATTGATACAAACAATTAATTGACCAGCCCTTGTGCTTACTGTCTGCAGCAGTCTCTACAGTATCTATCAACAGATGCCAGTCATGTTACCCATGTAGGTCATATCGTTTTGCCATATCAAATTACAAGCCTATAAGTTGTATATTAGCAATAAGGCCCATTTACTTTATAAGAGTAGAGCTATAATATTGTCAATCCCATTATAATATTGTGAATTTGTCATTTTGATCTGTAGAAGTCCAGACATTAAATAAGCATTTTAGATGATTAAAAACAACCCCCCCCCCAAAAAAAAAAACAAAAACAAAAAAAGACAAATGACACAGAGAATATACCTACAAATATAAAAAGGCTTTGACAAAAAAGAATTTAGTTGATCATGTTAAAAAATGGATAATTTAAGTTCAGTGTGACATTGAAATATGCTGTTATTTAGCTAGAAAAAAAGAAGTTGGAGCAGCGAGTCGACACTACTGTACATAGTTCAGCAAAATAGAGAAATGCCTTATGTAGTAGTAAGTTAAGGCTAGACCTTATTAGCCTCTACAGTCTTCAAAAAGGAATTTAACCCCCCCTTTTTTACAGCACTGCCCAAAATAATTGTGGCTTGAGGACATTAGTTTATGCACTGTTCTATGGGCTTTTGACTTGGTCTTTGGAGTATTTTCTGTTTTACTCGTTCTGTCGCAGATGTTTTTTGGGTTTTTTTTGTCTATTGGAATTAAAGATATGGTGTGGAAAACAGTGTTGCTGAATAATGCTCCATATGTTATTTTTAAAACTCTCTCATAATCCATGATAGACTGATAAACAGAAACATTTTCTTCCCATATATAATGAGTGGCATTTGTTATAATTAGCATTTTGGCAATTGTCCCAGCTTTCATAATATATAGTACCTCATATTTAGTGAGAAAATGCCATTTTTATACAAGCGTGTTTTCAAAATTTACTATTGCAATACTCTAGCAAGAAATTTTTCACTTTTACACACATTCCTCCCCATTTTTCATAGATTACTAATAGCTTTTGTTATGCATCATCAAGGTTGACATTTAACATTTAAGAAGCGGTCAATATAATATTTTGTTTTATTAAGTCCTAAACAAACCAAAAATGATGTGACTGTTGTGGGAAAAAAAACAATAAATCAAAGATTCAAATATTGTATGTTATGTGCATGTTTGGAGAATAATTGTCATGACATTACAAATCAAACAAATCATTTTTTTACTTGGCTGATGAAGGACTAAGTTGGTGTTTTTACTGGTTTAAAAATCTGATTCCGCAAAATCTTACGTTCAAAAAATCCTGACAAAAATGATTTAAAGATGAAAAAACAGTATAATAATCTGTCTGACAAAATTTTATGTTATTTTAGAATTATTAAAATCTCAGACTGAGACAGACCCCTGTGGATCAGTCTAAATTAAGCTGGGCATACACTGCGATTTTTTTCAGTCGTGCACGCAGCTGCTGCTCACACTGTAGGATTGCCGTAACTGCAGGGTTTAGTCGTACAGTGTGAGTTTACAGCTCACGATTTATGTTCGGCCCGACGCTCTCATGCAATCTACCTGCTTACACTGTGTGACTAAAAAGCATGTCAGACTCTGCTCTGCAGTGAGATGGAGCTCCTATTTGGACAAAAAAGAGCAGCAAACGTGGCTACTACGGTATGTCAATTTTACAGACAGAACTGCATTTCATTATTATTGCATCCCTGCCATGCTGCTGTGTTTACATCTGAGAGGAAGAATGCAAAGAAAAATCCTTCTTTGCTCATGTGCTCTGAGCGATTTCTCCCACCCTAACGATTCCTGATCAGGAGGTGGTCGTGAGAGGCTGGTGGTCGGCTGGTGGTCGTGAGAGGCTGATTGCCCTTTGTTACCCCCTGTGCACTACACAACTCACGACACACGATCAGGCTGAAAGTAGGCCCGATCGAAAGATTCTCGCAAGACTGGAAAATCGCCCTGAAAATCGCACAGTGTACTGCCGGGCTTTAACAGATGTGAGCATAGTATGTTTGGACCATAAATAGTCTATGTAGAAATACTGAAAGTTATTTTTCCTTTTAGTTATTACTGCTCTTGTCTTCTTAGAACCTCAAAATGCTATAATAACCTATACAGGACTTACCGGTAGTATTGCTTTTTAGATTTCTTTATGAAGCTCATAGAGCACAACAGAAATACAAGAATTTCCTTCCTTGTTAACTCAGGCCAAAACTTCTGTTTACTTGATCAAGTCCCAGTGTATGTATTTATTCAACAATAACTTGCTCTAACTACTCCATAAGCATGCCTTAATAGAATCTGCTTCACATGAGGAATATTGGAAGTTTTTGTGGCAAAAAGGCATTCTCAATGTAAAGTGTCCCTGCTTCAAAGATAATCCTTTTTGAATTGCTTGGGCTTGTTGGCAGTGTTGTACTTTTTCCCCTTGTGCTGTTTTCCCACTCACTATATGTTGGTGTTTTTTACTTATACCTTTATACATAAGGCCATAATAATAAAAAAGAAAACATAATTGATTCATGAAAGTGAGAACATTTATATGTGGCATATCTGGAACACTAGTATTGTTTTGAACAAGTGGTTACAATATTTACTATCCTGTAACCAAAAACAACTTTTATAAAAGCTGAAATTTGACTCCATATTGTCTTTAAATGTTAAGACAGGCAGTTTCAAAAAATGCAAATATATTTTACTGGGAAATAAATTACTGTAATTACAAAAAGAAGAGCATGTGATGTCACACTTGGTATGCTTTGATGTGGTACTATGTATCTATGTGTTTATTGTTTTTGAGCGACTACCAAAAAAAGAACAACAGAGAGACTAAAGAACAAAGAAAAGTCTATTAGAACACGGTGGCTCAGGTTTCATGAGCTGATGGTGTTTTGATCTTTGAGACATTCAATGCCATCTTTCACCCTGGTGTTTTGCAAGTAAAGATCTTCCCACATTATAATTCCTTGAACAGGAGACTCATCTGGTTGAAAACATAGAACATTAAATAATATAGAGCAAAAAATCAACAACCAGTAAATGTTCAGAGACATTTTGAATTATAATCCATTACTTTAAACATTATTTAACATTGAAATAAAGTGAGGTGTTTATGCATCCATGTTATACATTGACTTTTTAAATTAAACAAATATAAATAAAAAAATAGAACATTTTTCCATATTAAAATCTAATGTGTTTTTCTAAGTAGAGAACAACAATCTTTCAGTTTGGTATGTAAACAATTTTCTCATTCACATATTTTATAAAATGCCTGAACTGACTAATTGTAATTTTTGATCTTTCTTCCTTTTTTATGGCTTGATGAGAGAAGTGGGCTTTAGGCTGCCCTGCATGGCTTTAAACCTGGGTTTGAATGACGACAAAGCCATTCTCAAGCACATATCAAGGTGCTTATTTTGAGCCTGGATTGATATTTATTTTTTATTATATTCATGGTGGAGAATCCTGCTTCACAGCAGTAGGTTGAGTCAGACATACTCCAAATGTGCAGGGTCAGGTTTGAGCACATTTCACTTTTCTTTCACCAGTTCACCGCAGTTCTTCCAGCATTCCACACTTTCTCTGCTCTCTTTTTCTCATCGTCTTCTCCTTCTTTCTATCACCCGGCTTGCCACAGGTTTGTCCACTGTGTCTAAAAGCAGCAGTGACTCAGAGTGATGGCAGCTCATTGGCTAATTTGTATCACGTGTAACCTGGACACATCCGGATCATCCCATCTAAACAAAATGTATTTATAAATTTGCTGTAAATAGATTGCGAAAGCTATAACATCTCCTTTTTTGAGATATACATTTTTGTCTTTGAGCAACCAAAACCCTAATTATAGTACTGTGTAATAAGCAAAACTAAAAAGTCGAAAATACAACCCATCTTTTTTTCAGGGGAGGCCTTTAAAAACTATGTAGCCTGAAAAAAAATCTACTGTAATTATGTGTTAAGGGTGGACAATAAAGGAAATGGGTATAGACAAGTAAATGTCCATCTTGATCAGTTCAAGCACATCTTTTTAAATAAAAATATATATTTTTTGACAGTAATAAACCAGGCAAACAGCAAACAAGTGGATAAGATTTGGTCAACTAGCAGGTTTATCATTTTGTTTCTTCTGTTTTAAGTTTTGAAGCCAGCAATGAACACCACAGAGACGTGTCTATAGAAACAGCAATGAGTAATTTCCGTCAGACGTTTGTTTTCATAGCACCTCCTAAAACGTATGCTACAGTGATCATTGTATATACCTGCACTGCACACATTTGGAGACAAACATCCATCACTGCTTCATTTCTCTGTACACTTTTGCACTTCAGGGGGTGTTAGCTGGCCAAAAAAAATCTAAGTCTCTGACTCACACATGTCAGACAAAATTTGTCAAAAACAGTTAGCCCATATGGCCTGTTTGCCAGCAGGGGTGGTCTGCAGACTGTTTGACACTGACTGACAGAGCAAAGGGTTTAAATGTAATTGAAATGTTATGTAATGGTGTACAGAATGACTTACTTGTTGTATATAGGAGAGCTACTAAGCTCATAGCCAAACAAAGCTGAGGAGTTGATGTGAAGCCAAGGTAAAAAATTTTAGGGTTTGTTTACCATCTGTTTACAATATTTCTTCACTATTTCTCTACCAATATTCTCTACTAATAACTACTACTAATATATTGGAAAGGAAGAACTAAAGAAAGCACTACTAAGCTGGGGAAACATTGTAATGTGCAGATTATATTAGCTGGAAGTAATTTACCTCTAAAGATTCTTTTACTCTATAATTATTACAGAAGTTGTATAAATACATTTCAAGTTTAAGGTCCATATAGCAAAGGAAAGTCTAAAATCTTTTAAGATTTCTACTCTTCATAAATAGTTTTATCATGTTTGTTAACCATCCAATGATTGTGTTTATGGAAATGTTTAAGTAAAAACTGTAAGCAATGCAATTAATAACATGTTTTCCATCAATAATCCTATCATTGTTTACTATAATTCCTTTTACAATTACCATTACCTTTGGAAAATATGTGTATAAATGCGTTAGAATCAATGACTATGTGGACCTGTAAATCTCTAGATGCAACTCTCTAACAATGACAATGTTCAAAAAAACCAACCAACCACACAGACACCCCAGAATCAGAATACTTCTGTAGATTTCCACTTTTGTCATCTTCCCCTGAGGTTGTACAATAAACTGGGGGCTTTGAAAGGCTAACTTTTCAGTGTTCAAGATAATTGAAACTTCTATTTATACCACAAACCTTATTATTTTGATTTAGATATGAGTGAGTTTAGACAAAGGATTAGGTTTTGTTGCCATTTTCCAACCTATAAAGACCAACACTCAACTGTCTACTGAATAACACATTATCTTGTCTTTCTGACTTGAAGGTGTAACTTTGAAAAACTTGGTCACTGTCATGATTTACTTTTGGAAAGTATTAACTGATGTATTTTACAGATACTTTATAGATTTATTATGTTTAGATGCTCTGATTAATGTAAAAAAAAAAAAAAAAAAGTACAAATTATTGTAAAACCATTCAACATTTTGCTGTGATTGTTAACGGTTACTGTAATTATATGGTTCAAAAAAATTCCTTTGAACAAGGGTTTTATTTAATACAGATAGTCGTTTTTTCTTTTTACAAATCTAATGAATGTTAAGGGGATTTTATTTTTGTTTGATATGATCATTCATGATCATGAAATTTTAGGATATTTCCATTTCAACAGGAATGCGAAATCAAGATTTCTGCAATTTATCAAGCTTTTAAAAGACTCCAAGTTAACTGTGCATCTCAGAAAGCTAATGGTTGCCTTCTCCTGCTTTGTGAAGGCTTCAACCTTTGAGGAGATTTTTTCCTATACCTTTTTACATATTTTGATTAAGGGGAAATGATTGAAACATTTAGAAGGCCGTGGTTTTACTGTCACAAAATTATGAGATTGGGAAAATAATTAAATGTAGCCATCATCTAGTACTTAACCTGTCTAGTAGAAATAAAAATCCATTTTAAGAGAACTAGTAACAGGAGGAAGCACACTAATGGGCAGACGTTTTGAGAGGAAAAGAGGTAGGCAAAGTCTAGGCTTGGGTCAAACACGATTGTACAGAACAACCCAGTCAGGGGCAGAAGCAAAAGAATTTGGTCCACAGGCAAAGTAGGAGGTTTATATCCAGAGATTAGAAGCCAACAGGAGTATCCTAAAGGGGTAAGGCAGCCACGAGAAACAGGAGAGAGACAGGTTGAGATCAGGAGGTCAAAACTAGGATTGCAGAATGGTCTGCTTACACAAATGTCTTTCATGAATCTGGCAGTTACTCACGGGAAGAGCCGGGAGTGTATAGTCTTTCTCCCAGGTGCAGCAACTCCAGGTAATTGATGCTGTCACAGGTGTAGCCGCTCAGACCCGATTGCTATGCTGTGACATCATGGGACGGCACACAGCAGTTTCCAAACAGGAACACTAAGAAATCATTACAAATTTTAATATAGCGTTTAATATGCTAATGTTTGTTTTATCAAATAATAAACAATTTCACAAATCTTAAGCAGGTGTTTAATAATCCCTTTTTCAACACAGAAACAAAAGAGCACCGGATTTATAAAAAATTATGAAATCACCCTTTAGTTTAGGGACTTGCAAAAAAACAATTAATAAATTATTATTAGTGTGTATCTAATTGTATAACCAACAACCTAAAAACAACTTCCTTTTTTATTTAAAATAAAAGTCTAAGAACAAAAATGCATAGTCTCAACCTTAAAGTACTTGCTGACATATCATGGAATGATAGCATTAGATATATAATGAGTAATTTAATGACATTTTAATATGCATAGTTCTTGCAACATCATTAGGAAACAATAAAGCCAGTTTTGATCAAGAATAAATCAAAAGCAAAATGGTTTAATCCCATCTATCCACAATGTGTGTAATAATTTGCTGTGAACACATTGTGAAAACTTTATAACTTCTCCTTTTTTGAGATATTATTTTTTGTCTTTTAGCAACCAAAAGCCTAATTATAGTACTGTGTAATAATATAAACTAAAAATAGACACAATTTGAAGTTTAAATACAGCATCTACAGTAGTCTATTGCCTGTTCTTTATATTAGTAAACCTCTTGTGATGAAATGATCTAACTGTAATATATAGATTTTAAATAATCTGCTTCAATGTATGCATGCTACTCGTTTATATTACATTAAATTTGACATTTTTTCCCTTTTGGATTTATTATTTGTTGAGGTTCCACAGTTTGGACATCCTGCACTAGCTGCACTGCCAGGTGGATAGCTATATAACTATATAAAGTTCTCATGCATGATTGCTTCTGTGTATGTTTTACAATGTGGGTGCGGTCCATGTGTGTGTTCCAGTAAGTTTGCGTATGTGTGTGTGTGTGTGTGTGTAAGAGAAACAGAAAAGAGAGCGAACAGGGAACCAGTTAACAGACGTTTCTCAGTGATGTTATGTGTGAGTGCAGGGTAAAAGGCCAGGTATGCTGAGTGGCTGCCACATTACCCATGAGCATGAATCCATCTTCTGTTCAGACATTTAGCTATTTACAGGCTCACATGAATTTGATCATGTGTTTTCATGTAATGGTTTTCTAGAATTTCCTAAAGCCTCTGAGGCAGCACTGTTTCATTGGTCAGAACCTGAGGAGTTGGAGGATGGTTGGTGTCTACAGCTGAGAACGACAGAAATTTACAAAATAAAAAAAAAGGAGGACCATTGACCACTCTGAAATTAACAAAGTTAGAGACCCAGCCATTGGAATTTGGAATGCACGTGGTGTGCTTTACCATACTGATTTAAAGTGAATACAAACTCGATAAATTAAGCTCATTCAGTATACCGGGTATATATAAAATATTTTTTTTTAACATTACATAACTCTGCATGTCAGGAAATAAGGAGATTCAAGAAAGGAATCAAAATAAACAAGTTAATGTTGTATATTAGCGTTGGAAAAAGAAAAAAAATATATGTATTTAAAAAAAAAATGGTCAAGCCAAAGCTGCTGTTTTAAGCAGCAGACATTGAAGTTCCTCCATATGTCCTTAAAAACAGCCCTTTAAAATGCCTCTAGCCCAACATAAATCACAGTTTTCATAATTACAAAATGTCACCGTAACTGAAGGAGGTGTGAACCTTGGTGGGGTCAGCATAGAAGGCTGTGTATAGCACTTTTGTCTACATCTCCCTTAAATATTGTTGGACTTGGATATGTATCATGAAAAACACATAATATAACTTATAACAAACCCTCTCTGTAGCCGCATTGTGATGATCCCAACCACTCCATAAATTGGCTCTATTTTATTCCTGCTCTAAAATCTATTTATTGCTGCATTGAGATGGTGGTCCTCAAGGATTATGATTCAGTTAACAAATGTCCAAACTTAATTATCATCATGTTAATATATAATCTAATTTTAAAGAAGGCAGAAGGAAGAGAATGGTCCACCCCTCACATCCCCACCATGGACTGTTCTCCTTGCTGCCATCTGGGAAGAGGCTTTGGAGCATCCGCTCCACACTCCATCAGATTCTTCAACAGCTTTTTCCCCACTGCCATCAGATTGCTGAGCTGTTGAAAAAAACTCAAAAAAATTGTATCACAGACTCTGCATTACATTGATAATACAAACCAAAAAGAAAACTCAAATCAAAAAATGTTTTTTGAACTGCATTTTTGCATCATATATACAGGTATTTATCTTTCACTGCTCTGAACTTCCATATCAAAGCTTTTGGCACCATGTTTTTCCTCCCACGCTGCTTACATTCGATCACTGCTGCACTTGATGAAATGCAGATGTTCATTTCACCGCTAAATTGCTGCTCATTTGATGTCTGAAAGCTGTACAATGCAAAATTTCATTTTGTATACACTTTGTCTACCCATGCGGTATTGGGAAGTACCTCCAGCAGCCATACCTTGTAACTAGTAATGCCGCTGACGCTGTTTCTCTGAAGTTTGTCAAGCTGCTATAGATAAGGTTGGGTGCTCTTTAGGTGGAGACAGGAAAATAGAACCTAAAACTTCTCCTCTGTACACATTCAGGCAGCAGCTTCATTACTTTTACATGAAGGGCACAGTGGCTCTCACCTGAAAAAGCCTACTCAAACAACTTTCAATCGAAAAGAAACGTAGATCGCCCTCACCTGCAAACGCCTGAGAACTTCTCACCCACTGGGTATGAGACTCCCGCATCTCAGTGTCTTCACAAGCTCTAACTCCATATCCCCAATTTTCCATGTTAAGAAATGATGTTTAAAAACTAAATTTCCATCACACCTTCCAACATTAAACATTCAGAGGAATCATGTCTTGTGTCATGGTAAGTTTTTAAAAAATCTACTAGGTCTGAAACAGTTAATCAGATTAATTATTCAATCATTGAAATAATCGTCACCTAATTTAGCAACTGATTAATAGTTAACTGGTATATAGAGACTCTAATACATGTCTGTAGCTGACAGCGACCTGGTTTGGGCAGC